>NC_080580.1:66831502-67132752 GCF_029962835.1 Magnolia sinica
AAACGTGCCTGCAACCTTATAGAACCCTTAGATTTCCCAAAACACCCATATCAACAATAATTACAGAAACGCCATTAACCTAGACCCTTGAGTAGTAAATCACATGGTTCCCATGACCTGCTTAATGTGAAACTTCATATCAGGCCTAATTACCACAAATAGAACCGTACATGTGAAGTCCCAACCATTGAATCAGCAAGGTCGATAGCCGAACAGACGCTTACTCGGGATGGCCCACTTAGGACCAACACTCGCTCTCTACTTTCGATACGGAGCCTAATAGCAGCCAGCCAAGACTAATGAACCGAACTATTCATGGACCCCGCATAAAGGCTGTGCGTATGCACAAGCCGCGTACGTCTGCACCCTACCGCACCTAGAAGTCGGTCAAAGTATCTTTGACCCGACGAATTCTGCAAAGAGAGGGCATCTCGTTCCTTCTCGCAACGGATGATCGTCCGATGGGATGAGACGTGGGCCACCATCATCATCCTTATGGATGATCCGAGCCATTCATTACAACCATTCTTTGCACACTGTCCAGACTTCCATGTGCGAATGCAGTCCATCGCAAATTACCAAGCTGCGATAGACCAGCGAACTATTGATCTAAGTGGACCACCATTTTCGTAAATCTGGGTAATCTGAACAGTTTATCGAGCCTAGCTCTCGACCCCGACTAAGAACATAAGATTCGTGAGGACCTATGCAAACAATTGCATACGCAATCTGTTCTTGTTGAAACCTACAGGTCGAAAGGAAAACGACCGCACCATGATTAGCCGGTCAACCCATCATGCAATCAAGGCCGTTCAAGACCATCCTTAAGGGATTCTGACCACATCCATGGAGGTCGTTTGGAAAGACCCTGCACATGGGTCGCTGGCCGATCCGTTTTCTTTAGGGGCTCGTTTGGCCAGGTGGATTGGAAGGGATTGGATGGTATTAGGGTGGATGGCAGGGATTCCGAGGTAACGATGGTGTTGTCAGTGGATTGTCTTGAGTTCCATGGGATTGCTATATCCAGTCTGTTTGGCACTTCCGGCCAATCCCAAGATTAAACCTTTCCATCCCTTCCAATCCCTCAAACCAAACACTTCCCATGCAAATTTGAACGGATTAGGGTGGATTGGATTGGGATTTAAAGGTAATGATGGTGTTGTCAGTGGATTGTCTTAAGACCCATGGGATTGGGATCAGATCACCGTCTTTGTTTGGCACGCCCATCTAATCCCGGGATTTAACTTCCAATCCCTTCCAATACCATCCAATCCCTTCCAATCGGACCGGCCAAACGAGCCCTAGATGTAATTCACTATATACTCCCCTACGCAGAAAACAGGGGCTACGTAAGTCATAACCAATCACACTATGGAAAGAGGACTGCATAATGGTTACGTACGGGAGTTCTGGGAGTTTTCACGCCTATAAAAGGCCTTCCACCCCACTGTCTTGAGGATATAGCAAAGGAGAGAGAGAGAAACAGAGGAAGAAATATGAGAGAGACAGAGAAATTCCAGCCGAGCGGCAGTAGGGAGAGAAGGGTTCTGTTCGTCCAGGCATGCAGCCGTCTAGCAAGGAGAGAAGAGGAAGAAAAGAAAAGAAAAGAAAAGAAAGAAAGAAGGAAAGAAAGAAAAGAAAAGAGGAAAGAAAAGAAAGGAAGAAAAAGGAAAGGAAAGGAGAGGGAGGCCAGCAACACCTGACGCCCACAGATCAGTAAATCTACTGATTTACCAAGGTAGGCCATGCCCAATCTTCCCTTTTATACCCCTTCTTCCCCTTCTTTCCATATCTTGATTAGACCAGTTAGCTCAAAACGAAACTAACCATTCAAAAGTGGTTAAACACTAGGTTAAGGGTTTAATTCTTTGACGCACACCCACCTTCAAAGAGGAAACAACACTAGAGGTGCGGGTTTTATCATTTAAGCTTATATTAATTCGAGTTGGTAAAATTTAACTTGTCTTTGTATAAAAATTTTCCCTTAAGCTTACTTTAATTTAAGTTTATATAATTTACCTTTCCTTTTACCTGTTTTCATGTTACTATGATTTTCTCTCTGCATTTGTTTAATTTATCATCAACAATTACTAGCCCTTTTTAGATGATAACATTGTGTTACTTACAAGTGATATTTATGAATTTATGTGGGGCTATGGATACAAGTCTTGCCCTTGCCGTATCAAATTTATTGAGTTGGCCCTTGCCACTTGTCTCTTTATTGAGTTGGCCTTGTTACTCGTCTCTTTATTGAGTTGGCCCTTGCCACTCTTGTAAGGCCCGTATCCTAGCCCGTACTATTCTATAAGCTTCCGCAGTCCTACCGGTCGAATTCCAGTGACCTGCGATCTGTTATCGGCGTTTGCGCGCAACCTTGAGTCGTGTCTAGTATATCTGAGTCGGCTCGAGTCGAAACTTGTACCGTCACGATCGCACCGTCACTGCGGCTCCGATGTCGTGTCTCGCGCGCCAAGGCGATACCCGGGCCAGGAGATGTGGGCCCGCGTTCAGTTCGAGGAAAAACGCCGTGTGTTGCAATCCCTAGAAAATCTATCACATCAATCACTTCACTTGTCAAAGTACACCCATTAATCTATCCCATCCCCAAGTACAAAAGCAACCCTTAAAAGTCAATTCTATCTCTTACTCAAGTACACCCATCCATCCCTCTCTCCCATCATCTCTCTCTCTCATTCTCTCTCTCATTTTTCATCCCAAGCAACACACGTCCAAGCTTCCCATGAGAGAGCTAGTGTGGCCCACCTTCCTACCTCCCATCTCCACCATTCAAAGTCCATCTCAACTGTCAGAATCATTTCCTTGGAACTCTAGTGATTATAGGCAGAATAAGGAAGAGAAGATCAAAGGTGGGTGCTTCTTTCTCTCTCTCTCTCTCTCTCTCTCTCTCTCTCTCCTTCCTTTATTTTGTGGCCCACTCAATGAGTTATGTGATGTCCAACCGTCCATCAGATGGACCCCATGGCCGTCCAAGCCATGTAGCCCTACCTTCTGGGTGATGGGTAAACACAAATATCAAATTGATCTTAATCAAGTGGGCCATGTATGCGTGGGACCCACCTTAATGAATTGGTGCACGCAAACCGTCCAGCGTCCCTGGACATTGGACTGTTTCCAGTGAAGTGTGAACTGACGTTGGGGTGTACTAACAAGTTAAGCTTGGAGTGGGCCGCTCCTACAGGCCCCACCTTGATGTATGTACTTAATCCAAGCCGTCCATCCTTTTCCTCAGATTATTTTAGGCATTGAGCCGAAAAATGAACTCAATTTGACTTCCTGGCGGGCCATAACATAGAGAATAGTATTTTTTTGCCGTTGAAATACACCATGATGTTTCTGTACACCAAACCCATTGAATATTGGGCTTGATGGGTTTGTATTGAGTCAAAGAATCCAATGGGTGGAGTGGATCCACCTGATGCAGGCCCCACCTAAGAAAAACCTCAAAAAAATAAGTTTTCTATAAAAATTTTTAAATATATATAGGTAGCAGGATGCTGCTACACCGTGGATGAAGGAGGCAGGGACCGTGGGCCCCAACCATGGGCCCCACTATGATGTGTTCTGTACATCAACACCGTGCATTTGATGGGTCCCCTCCATATATGGGGTGCCCCCAAATATCAGCTGCATACAGCATTCAGGTGGCCCACATGGCAGGAAACAGTGGTGTTGAATGTCTACCATTGAAACCATTTGTTGGGCCATAGAAGTTTTGGATCTTTATGAAATTTTTTTTTCCTCTGTACTCAGGTCCCTGTGTGACCTTATTAATAGATTGGATGGAAGATAAACATTATGGTGGGCCCTATGTGGGACCCACCTTGATCCATGTGCCACGCCAAGGGCCCCACCATCCAGATGAATCTGGACGGTGCTAAGGGACCACCGTCATGTATTTGTTCACACCGTCGGTCTGGACGGTGTGCTGTGGGCCACTATGATGTATGTGGTGTATTCACGCCGTCCATCCACTGATGAAGTGGGCCCATCCCACACGTGTGACACGTGTGGGTAGGTGGGACCCACCTTGATTTATGCATTGTATAACCAAATTGTCTGTCCTTGAATGGTGTACCGTGGAGTACACGCTGACGTATGTGATTTCAGCCATGCCATTCACCCTGCTTGCTGGACAGGTATGGTCCACCATGATGTATTTGTTATATCTCCATTCTGTCCTTGTCTAGGAGCATGGGGCCCCACGCTGATGTATGTGCTACACACACCGTCCGTTAATGAGGACCCCACCTTGGTGTACATGCCTTACACCCAAACCGTCCATTCAACCAAGCTCCTGGACAGTAGCTTTATATATATATATATATATATATATATATATATATATATAAAATATAATAATAATAAAAAATATATGTATATAAAATTATATATATAATATATTATAATATATAGGTATGTGGTGGGCCCCATGTGAGACCCACCTGCTGGACGAACTGGTTGGGATTCCTACACCAGCTATGTAGCTATGCAATGACGTCACCAAATTCTGTGGGACCCACCTTAATAGTATGTGTTTCATCTGCATCGTCTATCTGGACGGTGTCGTATACTGCCCCACCATGATGCAGTGTTGGACTTGCACTGTCTGTGCAATGGCCCACCTTAATGCTTGTGTCTATCAGGACGGCCATCTATTGAAAACCCGCCGCGATGTATGTTTTGTATTCCACGCCGTCTAGTCCGCTGGAGGTGCAGCCCACTCGATATATGTGTTGTATATGAGGCCCATGTAATGCGGCCCACTTAATGCTTATATGGCCCATGTGGTGTACTTTAGGGCTTATGAGCAGGGCCCACCTGTTATGTATCTGTGGCGTTTCTCGAGGTCCAATATGATTTTTTTTATGGCCCACTTTGATGTATCTTATGGCCCATTCGAGAGGCCCACTTTGATATACTTATGGCCCATCAGTGTGGCTTATTAATGTAGCACACTTGATGTGTATGAGGCCCATTAGTGCGGCCCATTGATGCAACCCACATGATGTATATTTGAGGCCTATGTGATAGGGCCCACCTGCTTGAATCTGAGGCCTATAGGCAAGGCCCATCTGATATATTCGTGGCCTATGGGCAAGGCCCATTATGATATGTATTAGGCCTATGACGTGTGGTCCTTTTGATGTATTCAAGGCCTAGATACGTAGCCCATTTGATGTGTATAAGGCCCATGTGTAGGGCCCACATGTTATGTATTTGAGGCCCATGAGTAGGGCCCACCTGTTATGTATATGAGGCCCGTTGACGCGACCCGCTTGACGTTTATGAGGCCCATTGGTGCGACCCGTTGGTGCGGCCCGTTAATACGCCCATTTGATGTTTATGAGGCCCATTAGTGTGACCTGTTGGTGCGGCCCATTGATACGCCCATTTGATGTTTATGAGGCCCATTAGTGCGACCCGCTGGTGCGGCCCATTGATACGACCCGCTTGATGTTTATGAGGCTCATTGCCACAATCCGTTGGTGCGGCCCACTTGATGTATACGAGGCCTATTGTGATATATTTCTAGCCCACATGATAAGGCCCCTTTGAGATGTATTTCTGGCCCATGTGATGTGGCCCATAGCGATGTATATTAGGCCTTTGTGTGAGGTCATGGGCCCATTATATGTTTGACTCTAGGTGGGCTACTGCTTGGGAGCGATGTTGGTTAAATGTTCACATTACGACATTTCCTTAGGCCCTGGTTAGGCTGATTCTAATTGTCGTGGCCGATTGACCGATTATCGATCGAGGCCGATTATCGTGGTCGATTGCCGATTCTGGTTGTTGTGGCCAATTAACCGATTATTGATCGAGGGGAATTATCGTGGCCAATTGCCGATTCTGGTTGTTGTGGCTGATTGAATGATTATCGATCGAGGCTGATTATCATGGCCGATTGCCGATTCTGGTTGTTATGGCTGATTGACCGATTATCGATCAAGGCCGATTATCGTGACCGATTGTCGATTCTGATCACCGATTCCGATTGTTAAGGCCCAATGTGATGTATATGAGGCCTATGTGATGAGGCTCATTGTGATACATTTGCGGGCTAGGGATGGAGCCCATTGTGATGTATATTAGGCCCATGTGAAAGGCCCATAGTGATGTGTATTAAACTCTTGAGTGAGGCCCATGGTGTTGTATATTTAGCCCTTGTGTGAGGCCATGGGTCCACTATATGTTAGGCTCTATGTGGGTCATTCCTTGGGAAACAATGTTGGTTAAATGTCCACATTGTCGTGGTTGATTGTTGATGCCGGTTATTAATATCGATTATGAGTATGTGACCACATAACATCATGATATATGCCCATACGCATCATCTGCATGTTTGTTATGAGATGTGGTTGACCATTGCATATGACATTGGGCAGGTTGTTATGAGACTCCCATATAGGTGGAGGTTATCTCACATGAGCGCACGGTATGTGCAGGATTGATGCATGACTGGATTGTATGACTCATACATCTTGCATTGTGATTACTGCTTGCCCTAGCGACATTAGGGTGGTAGCCTCCACAGGCATATCGTGGATGGTCAGATGGGACACCGAAAATCTGTTACTAGCATCGGGCTGTCATAGATGGCCCTGGGTGAAAATTTCTAAACCCTCTTAGTACCAGAGGACGCTCCAACGTCGAGATCAAGTGGATACATGAGCGCCTGAGTGCCGAATACCAGGAGACCACGTCTCCCACTGTGTCGTGTTCGGTTGGGAGGGGGTGTTGCCTTACCCTCTCGAGCGTAGGGGCCATTGCTAGGCTGAGTTTGACCGGCTCGTGAATGGGTCCGCTATCGACGTGCTAGATAGGTATTGGTAGACTATTGGGCAGGCGGATAGTGAGGTTTCTTACACTCACTTAGACTATGCGGCTGGGAGAGCGGCAGTGCCATTTGGGGTGTACTAAACCACGGTGATGATCCTAGAGAAGAACCGTACTGATATGTGGACTTATTGAGCAGGAGTTGCATACTCATTCATTCATTCACTATCCACTCGGGCTAGTGGTGCGCAACTATTTGTTACGTGTACCTTCGCATGGCCAGGATTTCGGTTGAGGTGCACGACTAACTTGAGATCAAGAGTTTATCACATCGAGTCTGATTATCCAAATTTAGGTATGAGACTGGTTTGGATAGAAGTCCCTTGTGATGGACCCTATAGCCTGTGATATTACGTACTATCATCCCGACTTCACACTCCAGTGTGGTCATTCCATTCGCACCACATATTACATTACATCCACGGCATATGACATTTTGGGTTACTGTGTTTCTGCATTTATATGGTCTAGATACGGCTGACGTATTTGTGAACACATAAGGAATTGTACATTACATTGCATTCTCGACATTTGATATTTGGCTCTTTATGACTTCTCATTTGCATAGCTGATCTGTATTGCATACTCTGATATTGTATGACTCATGGACTTGTCAGTATTTCCGCTTACTCTGTTATCGTATGATTTATGATATTGTCAGTATTTCTGCTTACTCTGATAATTCATGATCTTGTCAGTATTTCTGCTTATTCCGATATTATACAATTTATGGATTACCAGTATTTCCGGTATTATATGATTATGACATTGTATTGAATACTTGACACTTACCTTGTGCACACACTTACACCACCCTCTAAGCTTTCTATAAGCTTATGCACGATAGATGCGTGTAGGTGATGTTAGGTTGTAGCAGTGTTGAGCTTGGAGCGTGCAATGGTCTTCTGGAGCTTGATTTTCGATTTATGTATTTTCCTTTCAGTATTGTACTCAAATGATAATATTAGTGGATATGTGATGATGATGTTGCCTGTGTGAATTGAGTAATCTTGTGGTTATGCTTATTACGAGTTAAATGTATATAAAAAAATTCTCCTTATAGGATCCCAGGATCAGAATCTAGCGTATGGACGCTAGGAGCCGAGAATGGGGTACTACAGAGGCTGTCGACACCGGATTCGGAGATTGGGATTCCTGTGAGTCCGATTTCCAGGTTTGGGGCGTGACAACTCTTCTTATTATTGAGCTGGCCTTTCTACTCTTCTTTTGTTGAGTTAACCTTTGTTACTCTCCTCTTTATTATGCTGGTTATTGCCACTTTTATCTTTTTTGAGTTGACTATTGTCACTCTACTCTTTATTATATTGGCCTTATACTATATATCTTCAAGGCTTGGGCATGTGTCTTGATATTCCAAAACCCCCATGAATCAGTTTACGATCTCTATCAATGCAAGTGATATATTAAAAGGTATCACAACTAGTGATTCAAATAAATATCATGGACATAATGTGTTACGAGTAGCGGGCCTCTTGGTCGACATGTAATTCCGTGGGTTAGTTGGTGTGGTGCACAAATCGATGTATGTAAATCACAAATGTAGTGTTACATCATTTTTTTCGGGATTGGATATTGCAAATAGTCGCTCCATGATCACATCATGTTACGTAAATTCCCAAATCGTGTTGTTATGTTGCCTTGAAATGTTTGCATAAATTCACGTTAACGTTAGACACGCCGGCGAATATTCGTAGTTATGGGATGCGGGTCGAGTCAGATTTTCTATGAATTATATTCCGCATTATGATGATCACTACGTGTGATGAGCTGCACACACTTTTCTAGGTATGCATCTCATGTAGGTTGTTTGTGCATGCTGATATCTCTCATAGTGGTGGAGTACATGACGTATTAGAACCCTTTCATTGCTTTTATAAATCTCTTGAATTATTGTTAATTTTAAAGGATAACTACTGAGTGTGAAATATTACATATTTCTCCTTATTTATACCTTAGTTTTATAAACATGATAGTGCTTAATCGATTTAATTATGCATGTTTTCATGTGTGAGATAATTTCGAGAGCTTAAGGTGAAATTGATTCCAAAAGGAGGATTTATACTCAAAAGATTACTAAATGAAGATTTGGAGATTTGGAAGTCATTATTGAAGAATTTACATGCTAAAGATCCAAGAAAATTAAGTGAGGAATGAAGAGAATCAAAGATTTGAAGTGAAGAAAAGGAATTCTGAAATTGTTCTGAAAATAAACATATTTCTGAAATTGTCCTAAAAAAGCATATTCTGAAACTTGGAATCCATTTTAGCTGTGTAGAGCGAAATAATTTTAGAAAACTGCGCGGAGTGAAGTTTAATTTAGCAAATTACGGAGAGTGCGTAAATTTGAGGCGATTTCTAGATTTTTTCAACTAGGTGCGAAAGTTGGAGTTCCATAACTATAAATAGGACTCCCTAGGATGCTCTAAAGCATCTTCTAAGGTTTAGAGAGATTTTAAGGACCATAACAAAGGAGTGGAGTAGCCGTCCAAGAGTTTTTCTTCTTCCCTAATTTATTTTTCATGCTTTGTTTAAGAGTTTTGGTTTCAATCATGTCTATGGTTGGCTAAACATCTTAGTTAGGGCTAAGAGGTGAAACTTGTAGCGTGTTGGGATATTAATTTTGCTTTGATTCTAGTTCTTATTGAACTTCATTGATTTCTAGTTTGATATCAAAGGAATATTTTCAGTTTTTTATAATTTATTGTGACTCAAATTACAATAGATGTTGTGATAGCTTTGGATATCTTCTTTTCCTGTTTTGAGATAGTGAGATTGGTAAATCCCATTATTCACCATCGTCTCCTGGGCATAGTAGGGTGATGAAATCCTTTTCAATCTTCACAATTCTCCTCCATTGAGAATTTGGTCAATGAAAAGTTCAGATTTGATTTAAATTGCTTTATCTTCCAATTGGATAGGATAGGACTCCAATTCCAATTGTGTTTATTGAATCAAGCAAGGTAGCATCTTAATAGCTACAAGTGGATCCTTGGCACCCTAGTTCCCACTTTTAATTGATAGTTTAAACATTATTCACAATTACTCTCTTTTATTCCAAAATTTAGATTTAGATCTTCTTCTAATTCTAGTTCTAGTTCTTTTTAGAATACGTTCAAGTTTAGTCCCAGTGGATTCGACCCGTTCTCATGAGTTATTACTACATCGCGACCCTACACTTGGGGTTGTGAAGAATAACCATCACTATGAGTAGGGTGTTGATCCTCTCCAACTGTACAGATGATGTAGGTGACATACAGGTCGAGGATCTAGAAGACCAGTCCCTGATAGAAGACTTTACTGAATAGAATAGGAAAATTAGATTACGTTTTCTTTTCTTTATGCTTCCGCTACGAAATTCAGATATTGTAATAAGCTCCCATTGGGTGAGCATTTGATAGTTTATTTAACTTTGGAATAAGAAGTGCAGTTAATTTTATTCTTGTGAATCATTGTCAATGTGAATGTACTTGGATGTGAGCTAGGTAAAGCAAATCTCTAAGGCTAGCCCTCGAGAAATCCACTTCTTACATTATTAACACTCGATTTCCTTCGGCATGAGTATGAACTCTGGCCGTGAAAATTCAAAATATTACAGTTGGTATCAGAGTATGAGAATGAGATTAATTGGGCCCGAGGGAGATGACCTCCATAAGCTTTACGCGACTAGGACATAGGATGAACTATATACATACACTCGATTGAATTTTCGAAGGAGCTACGGATTTGAGGAATTAGAAACCCATATTCAGGTTACTCATTGGAAATAGCAAGTTAGGCATGAGAACTTAGAAATTGCTAAGCTAAGTGCCCCATGATAGGTCCTTAAATGAACTCACTCTGAAAATAGAGCCATAATTAAGGAGAAACTACGTTCAACCCACTAAAGGACTCTAGGGCGATGTTCACCATCCTAATCAAGACTTCCTATCCACAGGAGAAATGGCCCCCAAGAAGAAGATTACTCGAGCCAACTCCGTACCCCCAAAACGTACAACAGAGAATGATGCTCCTCCGGATGTGGTCATGGGAGAGTCAACACCATCTCTATCGGTAACCCACCAAGAAGCCGCACTCCCCGGGCCACTCCCAGGACAGGCACCTACAGATACCCAGGCATGGGCGCCGTTCTACTCCAGCCTGGGATGAATAGAAACATTCATGGAAAGAACCCAATGGACCATGGACAACCTACAACAACAAGTCCACAATAACCTCCCAAGAGCCTCGACACCTTCGGCTCCACCTACTTGAGTCACCTCGCTCGCTCCTCCTCGCACAGAGCACCACGATGAAACCTTCATATTAGAGAAATTCTTGAAACTACGACCCCTGGAGTTCTCTGGTACTCCAAATCTAGTGACGGCTGAACATTGGATAAAATGCACTAAGAGGACACTAAGGACCATGGGATGCCCAAATCACCTCCAGGTTCCCTTGGCTACGTTCAAGTTAGAAGGAGAGGAAGTCAATTGGTGGGAAGCAACAGAAAGGACCGTCCCTGAAAACCATGCCCAGATGTGGGGAGAATTCTAAGAGAAATTCTTCGAGAAATACTTCCCAAGGTCGTATTGAGATGAAAAAATGTCCGAGTTTCTGAAACTCACTCAAGGCGAGATGACCGTTGCACAGTATGAGGCTAAGTTCACGTAGTTGTCTCGATACGCACCGAAATTAGTTAAAGATGAAGACTTCAAAGTCAAATGATTCAAGGATGATCTCAGACCCTCAATCAACTCCAAGATATGCTGCTTGAATCTATCAAGCTACGCCGACATAGTCGACAAAGCCACTCAAGCCGAAAATGACGATGGTCGCAGATCACAGGCTAGGCTACAACAACACGAGGCAGGAAAGAGGCTCAAAACCAACCTTGTTATGCCATAGATGCCGAACAAGAGACTAAGGATCGCCCTACAGTAGGTCATAACCCCCGAAGAAAAGAAGCAACGAGACAGTCGCCCTGGATGGGGCTACTGCTAGAAGGTGGGACATGACGCAAAAAATTGCTTCAAGAAAATGAGAGATGAAGGCCGCCCTCTCCTAGCCAACATGCAACAGCCCGCCCCGGTCGCTCCCCAAAAGCCACAAGGTCGCCTGTATGCCATGATGCCACCAGAGGACTCGGACACTACCTCCGGCCTAATAGAAGGTACAACTGTTATTAAAGATATCCCAATTGTCCTTTTGTTTGATTGTGGAGTAACCATATCTTTTATAACGAGTTTTATAGTAGAACGGTTGAATCTAGAATTGAAATGCAAAAAGGTGCCGATCACAGTGGCTTCACCTTTGGGAAGAGTGATAGAATTGAACAAGTGTTGTGAAAATTGCCTTATTACTATAGCAGACATTGAAATATCAGTCGACTTAGTGAAGATGAACATGAAAGGATTTGATGTGATCCTTGGAATGGACCGGCTTGATGAAACCAAAGCAATCATAGAAAGTAGAGCTAGAAGAATCACCTTCATCATGCCCGGGCGATCCCCCATCACAATACGAAGTAGGAAGAAGGAGGAACCTTTGAAACGAATAATGAACTTGGGAGAGGTATTTGTGGATCAAATTCTGGTGGTTAAAGAGTTCACTGAAGTATTCCAAGAAATACCAGGATTACCTCCCAGGAGCGAGGTAGACTTCAGTATCGACCAAATACTAGGGACCGCCCCAATTGCACTACGTGCCTTTTGCATGGTGCCAATCGAGTTGGCGGAACTTAAGAAACAAATAGAAGAACTCCTAGACCAAGGATTTATCCGACCAAGCGCTACCCCCTCAGTTGGCCAACATGCATAATGTCTTCCATATCTCCATATTGAAGAAGTATGAACCTGACCCATCTCACGTTCTCAGCTAGGAACAAATAAAGCTAAGGGACAATGACACATATATAGAAGAACCCGTACAAATTCTCGATCGCAAGGAACAAACTCTTCGAACCAAGGTCATTCCACTGGTAAAAGTTTTGTGGTCACATCAGGACAAAGAAGAAGCAACATGGGAACGTGAGAAGGAAATGAAGGAAAAATACCCCAACCTCTTCAACAAAGACTAATACAAGAGGTAAATTCAAGGATCCTCTTTAAGGGGAGCAGACAGCAATAACCCCTGCTACTATAGTTAGTCGCATTATTTTATCTGACTTATGCAATAATGAATGGTTTATAGTAACGGTAGATAAAACAACCTCGCCTTTGCTAAGGATAGGAAATATCAAATTTCGGGGGGCAAAATTAATGTTAAGGGGGGTAGACTGTAACACCTTGAACTCTTCAATACCCGAGTATTGAAAAGTTCTAAAGTGTTACCATACAATCAAGCCTAGCACATACAAATGTCGATATCGATCTAGCTAAAATTACCTTACCTCGACTCTCCAAACATGAATTAGACCATTGGGAATAGATTCAATCCATGAATTAAATCACCTGACTGTTGATCACATGGTTTGATGCATGTACATTCCCCCAAACTAAACCAACAAATAACCAACCATCCATAATGATTTAGACATAAGCCCTTTTATAAGAATTACTTAAAAACGTGCCTGCAACCTTGTAGAACCCTTAGATTTACCAAAACACCCATATCAACAATAATTACAGAAACGCCATTAACCTAGACCCCCGAGTACTAGATCACATGGTTCCCACGACCCACTTAATGTGAAACTTCATATCAGGCCAAATTACCACAAATGAACCGTACATGCGAAGCCCTGACCATTGAATCAGCAGGGTCAACAGCCGAGCAGACGCTCACTCGGGATGGCCCACCTAGGATCAGCACTCGCTCTCTACTTTTGACATGGAGCCTAATAATAGCCAGCCAAGACCAATGAATGGAGCGGATTTACTCTGAACTGTTCATGGATCCCACATAAAGGCTGTGCGTATGCACAAGCTGCGTACGTCCACACCCTACCGCAACTAGAAGTCAGTCAAAGTATCTTTGACATAACGAATTCTGCAAAGAGAGGGCAGCTCGCTTTGACTTGAAGAATTTCACAAAGAGAGGACAACTCGTTTTCGTCCGCTTGTGAAGGAAAAATAGGGAATGATATGAAAGAAAAGGAAAAAAGTTAAAAGGAAACCATACGTAGAAACAAAAAGCACCATGTCAGATATTTTTTAGCATAAACTAATAGTCAGCTTGACTTGGTAAGATTTTGAGCAAATTAATAGGAAACACACTCATCATAGTAATTCAATCTCAAACTGACAAGGAACAAGAACTCAAAATGCACAAACCATCTGCAAATTTGCTTGCTTACCGATGTTTGCCAAGCTCGAGTTCTTTAAAGCAGCAACTGATGGAGTTGGAAAGATCACCCCGAATTCAAAAGTTCTTGAGGGTGTGAGAACTAAAAAGAAATAGGGACCGTCTCATGCAAAGACAAAAAATGAAGAAACTGTCTAAAATGATGAGTGTATAAAAGATAAATCCACATGGTGTAAAATGATTTCCCGTCAGGACAATGAAAAGTTGTGTTTGATTCAACACATTATAGCAGTATATATTAAATTACCTATAGTTTGTGTGAGCCCCAGCTCCATTCCAGTCTCCCTAGTGAGAAGAAACATTCCATAGACAATTGTTAAAACATATGAACACTCATATTTTGAGAGAATCAAGCATTTTGGGTTATGACCAATCCACTATGAGGCCTGTCGGATGAATGGTCCATCCATCATACACGTATGCCATGTGTCACATGGACTGAATATGATATTAGAGCATTCACATAGCACATGGGTTAGGATCTTCTCTAATTCGAGCAAGTTAATTCAGCACAGAGAGACTCATATAATTGTTTTAGGAACTCACGATTGACTTTTGTACATAAAACTAGCAGAAAAATAAAAAAGAAAAAGAAACTGCCACACATAAAAGAATATGATCGCCAATAAAATATTAGTGTTCGTATGCTAATTGATGCTTCATCAAGTAAAAAAGAACTCACAGCTTTTCTAACAGTGAATCAGTCATTTCAATCCTGTGAGGGTCTCTTGGATCGATCTGCTTCAAAATGTTTACAAGCTTTTGCACCATCTGACATATACTTGAATATCTGAAAATCAAGGACACAAGAAAAATCTATATAACTACCCCCATAGTCCATAGCTCAGCTAGAAAAAAAACATTTCAAATTAAGAGGTTATCTATTTGGTGCACCAGTGCTCATTATTATCTTTAACTGATGCTCGAGCATATTAAAAAAATAATAATAACATTGAACAGATGATCTTAACAATCTGATGGGTGATCAGGGTGTCCCATATCCGTTACGATACGGGCGTATTGGCTGATACGTATCGGTAATGGCCATGGCCGTTACGCGATACGGGGCTGTAACGATCATCCCCCTGATTCTGTAGCCGTAATGGCCTCGTAACGGCTGTTACTGCCCCGTAACGGCCGTTACGGGGCGTAACAGTAAAAAATGGCCTTTTGTTTTGCTTTTTAAGGTCTATTTTTTCACTTTTTTTTTCACTTTTTTCTTCTAAACTCTTCTTAAATCATTCTATTACTATTTTCAACCACTCTTAGGTTGATATTACAAATAAAAATAACTTATATTAAGGATTTTTTTGATTTGAAGCTCTGTGGGCCATTTTTCAGAAATTCCTCAAAAATAAGTATTTATACTTTTTATTCAATGTTTTGCTATTTTAAGGGTAGAATATGATGTGTTAATCATAATACAAAATATTAATGTCCATTTTATAAATTATTGTTATCATTTTATATTTTTTTATAATCTTTTTTCTATTTACGCACTATTTTCGGCCCTTTTTTTAAAATTTGAAAAATTATTTTTTATTGAATGTTTTGATGTTTTAATGGTAGAATATGATGTGTTAATCATAGTAGAACATGTTACTATTCATTTTATAGATTGTTATTGTCATTTTATAATTTTTTTATGAATTATGAAAAATAATTACAAACACCTACACATGTAAGATATTTTCATATTACATTCGTTCTAATATATCTATCATTGATAGTAGATATTTAGAAAATTAAAATATATGAGTTTTGTAGTCAAATCCTGGTTGTCTAGTTCATAAATTCATCAGACAGTCTGATACAACTTATCACCAAAGAGTGGACTGTTACACCACCATAAACATGTTCCAATTTATAAATGAATGCATATTTGGAATGCTTAGAATATTCCAGATTTAATCCATATTTTTTCATTTTTTTTGGCATTTTTTTTTTGCATCGATATGGGTTGTTACGCCCCTGTATCCGTATCGATATCGGAGGGCACCATTACGCCAACCGATATCGATACGAGATACCTTGTGGGTGATTTACAAATTAGTAGTAAGAAACAACTATTTTTTTCTTTTCTTTTTTTAACAAGCAATTGGATTGGACTCGATTGGAAGCCCAATAAGAAAGCAAGTTTTAATAGGATATGGTGCCATGTATCACAGCTACCAAACAAGTGTGGGTTCTTGCCATTAGAATGCAACCTAGATGCATTATGCGGCAGCTATGATAGTAACTGGAGGATGCTGGTTACACACCGTCAACCTCTCACACTCCCAAAAAAATCAAGCTGGTGAGAATCTTGAAATCCTCAATGTAGAATGAGTTCATTTTGCCTATACAGTAACTCAGGATCCTCGTATGTTTTGACCCATGGGGCCCCACATGCTTAGATGATGATCAAAACTTTCCATGTATGGGATTCCATGCTATTAGGGCCATTGTAAGAAACATATGCTAAGATGATTATTCTGACTATTGTTATCTGCAGATGAATTTATGTTAGTAAAAGAATATTTACCTGGCCGGGCATGACTTCGCCATTGATTCAAACATAAGGATGAAATGAGATTCAAACACGATGATGCATAAAAAAATAATAATAAATAATAATAAAAAAAGAAGCAGAACGAAACATAAGGATGAAACAATATTTACCTGGCGGGGCATGACTTTGTCATTGATTCATCAATGATGTCGTGCCCAAATGCCTTGTCGGCACCAATACCACAGTAGTACGGATCCAAACAAAAATATATACAAAGAACAAACAAACATATCTAACATTTGATATACCCATTTCCAAGGAACCAAACAAAAATATATATATAAAAAACCAAAGGAATGAAATGGAAACTCGGTGGTAACATATTTGAACTGTCCATTTCCAGGATTTGGTGGTTACATTTCAAAAGAATGTTGAGATGAACCAAGTCCACATCCCCACAGATGTCAAGATTGAGAGTGAGTTATTCTTCACCATTTTTCATCTTTGGGATTAGAATCATACAATAGTATTTGAACTCTGAAATGGAAAATGGATGTATGCAAATTAAAAAGGGTGTGTAGCTATTTCAATTCCAAAAATGTCTGATGGGTGTATACAAATCTAAAAGGGTGTTTTTATTTATCTGTAAGTAGTGGCTCCAAAAATTTAACATGGCCAACATTTCTTTGTTTACACCCTCAAAGTCAAGAAAAACAGAATCCATGAACAGTAAGGACGTTGAATGAATAGATAAGAAAATAATCCACAATACATTTACATACAACAAAAATTACCAAAAATATTTCATCTTCACATACTTGCCCAAAAAAATGAACTATAACTATAATTAATAATAGCATGCTGGTCCATGTAACAAATTTAATGTCGATATGGGTTAGGATCAAAGAGGCTCAAATCCCAGTGGTTGTGTCCAGATTATGGGTCCTAGTCTAGATGTATCATGAAGCAAAAATTATGCTTATTTGATTATCTGACCATTGGATTGGCGGACAACTGCTAAATGGGTTAGCCCTACATTTGTCCTTGTTGCTGAATTAAGCTGTTGTAGATAATTTAAATCGAGCATCCAAACACACTCCAAAGTTGAGACAACTTGCACAACAAAGAGATTCACAACATGAGAGATTGAAGGCACTATGTGCCTCTACCTCTTGAATTTATCTAATGAAGAAACTGCCAAAATAGAAAAAGGTCTAATTTCCATCATTTAATATTCACTATAGGATATGAAGACAAATCAAGACAAAGTTATTTGCAAATTTGATACAAATAGGAATATCAAATAGGAATATGAGAGTATTTCTAAAGTACTAGGCTAAATCACTTGAACTTAGTAATGCATGCTTCTCTTGGAACATGTATAGCAGCAACTTACTTCTCTGAGTAGGACTCGAGCATTCTTGTTCAACAACTTAGAACTCACTTACAAAAGTAGAAGCAAGGTAGCATAATGGCACCTAGAGAAATATTAATGGTGAGAAGCATATTGGCTAATAGAACAAATAGTAATGGAAAAATAAGCACACTAGCCTAAAGATCAAATAGGAATATGCGAGTATAACAAGTTTTGGAAAACAATGGCTAGCCATCAGGTGGGTCACATGCAGAAAATAATGTTTGGGCATTGATTAATAGAAAAAATGCATATTTGGATGTGTTGAAGTTTACCGACCCAAAACTCATAGTTGAATGGATCATGAGAGTATCTTAGACCCTGCAAAAAACACAACCAAATTATGAGAAATCCTAAATCAAAACCTAAACTTCCAAAATATTAATGAACAAAAATATTTACACATCTGTTTTCGGTGTAATTTCTATACACATGCAGAACCAACAGCTGCCGTGGAAGAACGATGAAGGAACTTATCATCGGAGCTAATCGCATTCTCTGTAACAGCTGCCATGGATGATGAAAATTCCCTACAGTTCTCTCTCTCTCTCTCTCTCTCTCTCTCTCTCTCTCCCCCCAAATTCAAATAACACTAAAAGAAGTGAAAATTATTATAAATCTTTCAATTCCTCAAAGGGAGATTGAAATGGCAACCAAATATATCAATGCATAAATGTGGGTATTAAATCCATTCCATTCCATTCCATATGTGGGTGTAATCTGATGTGAGTGTTAAATCCATTCCATTCCATTCCATATGTGGGTGTAATCTGATATGAGTGTTAAATTCATTCCATTCCATAATATGCATATAAGTGTCTATATTACTGTATAGTTTAAAAACAAAAGTAAATTGTGTCAATTATTGTAATGTTTAATCATAAACATCATGGATAAATGGTTAAAAATAGCTTGGGCCAAACAACAAATCCTCCTACATCGACCTCTCCAAGTGTATGATGATAACCATCTTCCTTCCACAACTCTACCTACAAAGCTATAATCTCGATCAAGACAATACTAAAATTTCATTTGCCCAAATCTGCTTCATGGACATGTGCAATTGGATCAACTGCATGCACCTCACCATAAGCAATTACCCGTTTCTTCAAATCACAAAGATCACATCTCTTGCCTATATTTATCAAATCAGGCTACATGTACACATATAACATGTTATTAATATTTTTAAATGGAGGTGCATATAATCATAAGATTAAAATAGTATTAGAGAAACACATACATACCGACGAGGCATGACTAGATTGAAATGGAGGTACTGTCGGTGGATCCATATACCTATATTGCCCTTGTTAATCTACAATACAGTTAACCTCCTGATGGAGTTCTCCTAGGCTTTTCTTCATTTGACCTATTTCCTGCATCAAACTATCTCGCTCTTGCGTCACCTTATTAAGCTTATCTACAATAGGGACTATCTTCTTCAATGCAATCTTGCATACATTTCCACCTATACCCCGCATGCGCCCTCTACTATCACTCCCAATTGACTGTAAACAGAATTGTAAGTCGATTTATCAGAGAATGAATAATTATAAATCAATTCAAGTATTTGAAGGTCAAGCATATATACCTGTGTAAGGGCATCATCTACACTGGTCATCCAAGATGTAGGATTACTACTCTAAATTGACTTTATTTTTTCCTATGACAATATCCAAAAGAAAAATTAGCAACTGAAAGTCACATTTAAAATTCATATGGATAATGACAAGATGTATGAGGATTACACTTACAAAAGTTTTGGGAAACTGCAATTTGTCATCCTTTGTTGTATAGGCCTGGATGTACACCTCAATCCTACCGACCTCAGCATTAGCAGTAAGATTCCTCTCAATTGCCTTTCCCACATTACATCCATGCCAAAACAAATTACTAATGGAATTAAATGACTAAGAATTTGAAATAATCAATATAAATAAAGTAGGATGCATATTTAAAACATGTACTATCTGATGGCGTGTGACAGCCATGCTACACCGCCCAAGTGTAGGATATTGGTGAGAAGCTGGTGCACGTTAGGTACACTTGAGTGATGCATGCTCACCGTGCATGTTCCACACCCTATATGTTGGATTAAATCCATATTTAATCAGATCTATCATCACATCATTGATTGGGCAGAGTAAATGTAGACATCTGTATATGTTACATGGATAATGAATGACTTCTCTACCCGGAAGATGTTCTTTTGCAAACTTCACAAAACTCATCATACCATCTGTAAATTATGAGTCCGGGTAATGTAGAGTAATCCACTCCCCGGAGTCCATTGGATATGACTTGTAGGTAGGCACGCAATTATACCTGATTCATCATCCAACTAACTATTGACAACATTTATAAAAATAAAAGATATCCAACCAACTTTATATAACAACTTGCAACTTAACTACCTGGGAACCGTCATGTACCATAATATCTTATGACAGATCGAGTTCTGAGGAGTTACAAGTTGGATTTCTATATAAGAATATAAATTAAGAAAGACTGTAGGTAGGCATACAATTATACCTAATTCATCATCCAACTAACTATTGACAACATTTATAAAAATAAAAGATATCCAACCAACTTTATATAAGGGTTTTGAGTAAAACAATACATATTTCTGATATCTTCTCAAGTTAGTCAAGAAGTTTGTGCTCTCCTTATCTTTTTGTGCATATCAATAAATTTCTAATCATACTTGTCTCTATTTAGATGTGCTAATTGTCTCTATCCCATTTGGTAACATAGCATATAATGTCCTCATAAAGTTTATATGCGAGCCGAAATTTCAGCAGCACCTCCCCATATTTTTCAGATATATGTAAAATTCAATACTAATTAGTTGCCACATGTAAACCTTTACATATGGATAAAGGAAACCAGTTAGTAAAAAACCACATATCCAGAGAAAATATAGGGAGACACTACCGAAATTTAAAGTACATGTAAACTGAAAATTAGGACAACCTAAGTACATAGTATGGTACTGAATTATCCAAAATGGGACGATTTAAGAATTCATAAAGAATAAGCATTTTCAGTCGAAAGACTGTACTTATTCAATATAAATTCCTAAATAGGGGTGAGAATCATTGCTAAACTACTGGGTGGTATAAATACTAATTAATAACATCAGTTAACAAAAAAACATAAGTATAAACATTTAAAGAACAAATATTGAAATATATATGACAAAGAATGAGATAATGGGAAATAACTTGTATACATTTCTACATAAAACATATATGAAGCAATTGAAGATAAACAAAGGCAAATGACACATTGGCATGCTTAGTGCAAGAGACGCAAATTGCCTCCAACCTGGTTACGAAGTGCCCCTGTAACCCTTGCCATTGAAAAGGCACCACGTGCATATTAGATGTGAGGTTTGTAGTGAAAAGCAAATATTTTCTTAATATGAAATAATGATATTTCCCTTAACGTTTTAAGGCTTGCATTTTACACGTGCCCATGACATTGGCAATGTCCAATGTCCCTCTTCGTGCCATTATAAAGACTGCCAAATATGGGGTACAGCGACCAAATGGCATATTGGCTCGTGTTGTAAAAGGACTTCACAAACAGAGGAAAGCTTCATGGGAAATAATGTTTCCTTTCCCGTCCTTTCAATGAATCAAAACAGGCCCCACAATCTGAAAATCGAGTAATGGGAACTGGCTTTGGCCTTTTTACTTGGGGAAAGCTTCCGCCCCTCATAAAGAACCTTTGCCAGAGGATTGCTAGCCCAACAATTAACAACTATGCGACTTGTGGGTTGAAACCCAATCACCTCCCCATCTCTTGACAAAACCACTTGAATGGCCACATGAAGCAGTGAGAAAACAAATCAACGAATGTGAAAGCCACAAAGTTATTTTTATGATAAGATTCTCTATTAGTAACAAATAGGGTTGTTGGCATGGAGTTTGTACAATATTGAGTTAATTTGTATACATGGATAAAACATGTACATCATGATGTGGTCACATAGCTTTTCCAGCAGATCAGGATCAATACTGGAGGGGCCACTACCGAATCCGAGTCCGGACGAGGCTGCATGTCTAGGAAGAGGATTGGGTGGTGACGGCTGTGGAGCCCATTGTAATGTATGTGTTTGATATTAGGCTGTCCATCCGTTTTTTTTTTTTTTCAAATCTTTTTAGGTCATGATCCTAAAAATGAAGTAAATCCCAAGTTCAAGTGGACCACAGCATAAGGAAACAGTTGAGATAATGACACCACAGTTAAAATCTTCCTAGGGCCCAACATATCGATAAGGTTAGGCACACCTGGATTATCAACATGATACAAAACTTTTGGTGGCTCCTAAGAAGTTTTTAATGGTAGGCATTCAATCATTGTTGTTTCCTGAAGTGTGGTCTACTTGAGTTTTTATTTATTTTATTTTTGGGCTCATGCCCTAAAATGAGTTTAAAAAATAGATGGATGATGTGGATAAAACATATACATCATGGTGGGCCCCATAGCGCATAACCCAATCCACTTCTTCCCATCTGCACGCCATCACATGCACCAGTGTGGCATATCCACTACATCCAACAGGTGACGTGAAGTGTAACACCTGAAATCCCCGATTTCAAAAATCCTTAAGATCCCCAAAATTCTAAAATCCCCAAATCCCTAATTTGTAATATTAGAAAATCCCCAATTCGTGGTCCATGATGAAATCTGTAAACCCTAAAATCCCTAAATGGGGGTCCACATCAAATCGGGAATTCACAAATTACCAAATCCCCCAAATTTGTAAATCATAGAGAGAGAGAGAGAGAGAGAGAGAGAGAGAGAGGAGGGTTGAGAGATATAGTGCTAACGCTCCTGAGCTCAGAGTTGTACGAACGGTTCAAAGTAGATAAATGTTAAATGGGCCTCACAATGATGTATTTATCATGTCTACACTGTTCATTAATTTTGAGAGATCATTTTAGATCTTCACCCAAAATATGAGTAATTTAAAATGCTACAGTGGACCACACCATAAATAGCAGTGGGACAATGATTTTAACTATTAAAACATTCCCAAAAAATTAGGTGGATGTTGGGATGGGCCCACCATGATGTATGTGTTTTATCCATGTCGTCCATTCATTTCTCAAGAACATTTTAGAGCCTGACCCAAAAAATAATCCACATTTAAATCTCAGTAGACCACACCAAAGGAAAAAAAAAAAGGGTATTGAATGGCCACCGTTAAAAACTATGAACTTTTGTCGACGGATTTTTGGATTTGCCGGAGTAGCAACTGTTGGAGACTCCGACAGCTAAAACCTGTCGGGAAAACCACTACAAACATCCCTTTAGTTATTATTATTTTTTTTAATAGTTATAAGAATGCCCTACTTACAATAAAAGGTATGTACTATCATCCTATTATAACTAGACCTAAAGTGTGCTTATTCTAACTTGGGTGTTGGAGAGTCTTCGGTTACAACCAAAGCTCTATTATCACTTAGTTTTGTAGGTACATGATGGTCTAGTAGGGATGACCAGATCTTAGCATCAACAATCACCATCATTTCTGATGGTATGAAGACTTCATGGGGCCCACAATGATGTATATGTTTATTCATGCTGCCCAGCCATTTTTCCAGCTCATTTTAAGACGAGACAAAAATTGAAGCATTTATGAAACTCGAGTGAACCACACCATAGGAATGTGGGAGTTGAATGCGTACTTTTGAACACTTCCTGGGCACCTCGGAAGTTTTGGATCGAAGTGATATCTGTATTTTCCTTTCAACAAGATCCGTGTGAACTTAAGACCAATAAACTTCACTGCAGGCCCTAACACTGTATCGATGGTGGATGTCATTATCCAAACTATTTTACGTGGTGTGTGTGGTGCTTGGGTATGCTTTAATTTTCATCTCATGTCATAAAATAAGCTAGAAAAATAGATGGAAAGCATGGATAAAGCACATACATCAGGTGGGCCCACAGAGTCTAAAGAGCTGTGAATGCCTCACTACACCAAATTGACAATAAAGATAAGCTGATGGATGATTTCGGGAGTGTCTCTGCTCCAAGAGGCCCTGCCCCACCAATTGAATGATTTAGATCACCAGAAGGTGGCAAGCCCATGGTAGACAAAAGCACTTGGGCGTCTGGATTTTATCATTATTATTATATTTTACGTGTGCCGGCAAGCGCACGCGCGGTCGGTAAAAGATTTCATGCGAAATTCATACTGTAGTTGCACGTATCACTCCTAATTAGAATCTTCATCACGGTGGGGCCATCATGGACTAGTCCAAATTTAAAGTGAATAATTGGACGGCAACGATCATGAGTGGAATATTTCTAGCATCTCTCATCGATTACATGGACCACAAACTCAATTTGTGGGATCCAAATGTGCAGTACATTGTCTGAAGCTAGGTGGGGCCCACCGTGATGTTTGTGAGAATCCACCCCATCCATCGAATTGAAACAAAAATTGGCACGGATCTCATACTCAATTGGGACACACGCTGGGAAACAGTGGGGATTGAACGGAGACTGTTGAAACCATTTTCTGTCCAGCATGATGTTTATATGCCATCCAAACCGTTCATAGGGTCATTCCTACTGGTATGATGTGATAACAAACACAAAAATAGGAAACGGATTCGCTACCCCCCCTGCCACCAGCCAATGGCTGGTGGTCGGTGCTCTGTGGGCCATTTTATGGTATGAGACCAAAACTGAGGTATATCCCAACCTCAAGTTGACCACATTACACGAAACAGTGTTGAAAGAACGGATACCATTAAAAGTTGTACGATGTAATCAACAGATTAGATGTCAAATAAACAGTACCGGCCTTAGGAGGGGATTTTAATGGTGGATATCCAATCACTATTGTTTTCCTTGTGGTGTGATCTACCTGAGATTTATATCGCTCTCATTTTTGGGATTATGCCCTAAAATGACATGAAACATCATGTGGGGCCCACAGAGCACCGGCCGTGGCTGGTGGCAGAGGGAGTAGCCAATCCGTTTCCCAAAAAGAGCAGCCTGATCGCGGTGGGACCCATGTAGGTTACATTCGCAGTCAAAAATTTCCGTTGCCGGGACTTGAACCCGGGTCTCTCGGGTGAGAGCCGAGTATCCTAACCAACTAGACTACAACGGAGTTGTTGTACATTTGTGGATTATATATATATATATATACACGCGCGCGCGCGCGTTGGGATCAGGTATGATTTTTGAGCTGGACTACCAACATGGATCGACACGTATGAGATAAGTGGCACGTGCTTTTGACCTCCTCAAACTTATGATAATTAATGTCTGATTATTTCTTTCCTTTTTATAAAGAACCTTGGTCATGGGATATGCAACTGTGAGATCTAGGCCGTTCATTACGTTGGTCGAAGATATATTTCTTAGCTGAGTACACTCATAGGTTTTGTCAATCTCTCTATTAAGGATAGTTGCATATTCAAGGCTGCCTTGAATATGCAGCTTTTCTCTCGTCGGAAATTTTTTATTAGCTGCTCCTTGTTGTCAGTGTATCTGCTGTATTTTGAAAACTAGTACACTTAGTGTTATTATGTATTATATTTAAATAACTTGTGCATCAAGTCTTGTAACTCTATAAATATAACAGCCTTCTCACTCAAAGTACAGTGAGAGTTTTCAAAAAAATAAAAAACTGATGTAATGCAGGTCGCAGATACTTTCATGGCAACGCTGGACATAGAAGGCTTGATTGGAGGTAGAAATGATCTTGACCGTCGGAACCTTAAATTAGTCGTATCTCATAACTCAGGATGAGGTTTTCGACATATTATATATTATTTTAGGTACGAAAAGCTACTTAAGCCAACCAACCCCACCACACCGGTTGCTCATGCCAAATTTGCGAGATTCTATCAGATGGATGCTCAAAAGTCTCATTTATTTTCAATGTTGCTATAAATATAAATAGTGTAAGTTTTACTTGAAATATAACTTTTGATCCTTTGAGTTGTAGAAGCCGTGCCTAACATGAAAAAGGCTTAGAAAAGTTAGGAGAAGTGTAGTTGGGTCAAATTAGACACTATTTTTCACCGAAAACCATGAAGTCTAGTAAGAATAGAGGTCGTATATAAATAGTAAGTTTACTATTTATAATAAGTCACATTTTTAGGGTGTTTGAGTTGGAGTCTGAGTCTAAAACTCCATCCTAGGTTTGAGTTCCTTATTTAAAGAGTTGTAATTTCATTTTTTTTCATTAATCAAGTTATTTTAAATTTATTAGGAATTATTTATGTTTTTATCCCTGTGGATTCGAGGAAGCCCCATTCTTGGCTCTTAAGTCCTATACGTCGGGTTCCGATCTTGAGATCATATAAAGAGAATTTTTAAGGTGATATATATATATATATATATATATATATATATATATATATGAGCATAACCACAAGTACACCAAAGTCACAACAAAATCATCACATATCCACTATATAATCTTTGAGTACAGTTTTGAAAGGGAAATACAAAATATAACAAAAATTCAAAAGATCATGCTCAGTTTCTGTGATCAATGCTGTTGATATACCATAGCATCACCTACAGCGTAAACAAATGCACATAAGCTTCCTATGAAGCTTAGTAGAGTGCGTGTGCATGCACAATGCATATGACAAGAATACAAATATCAGATTAAGCATAAAATGATGGAGGGTCAAGTTGTCAAGTACATGAATGTTGTTAGCCATACCAAGGCTATACAATGCAAGGCCTACGTGGCCGAGTATCATATACTAGAGATGCAACACAAGCATGCTTAACCTCAACTAATCCACGTATTATAACAATTTGTAACTGGAAACATCACCGGGGTTTAGTACACTCCGACATTGGCTACCGCCCATTATGCGCATGACCAAGTGAGTGGAAAAGACCTTATTATTTGCTCATTAGTGGTATGCCAATTTCTACCCGGCTTGTCAATAACTGACCTATTTCACGAGCTAGTCAAACTCGACCTAGCTTATAGCCCCTACACATGGACAGATAAGGTCACATCCATTTCCAGTTGATCTCGACATAGTGGAAGACGCAACCTACTAGTATTCGACATTCGGGCGCTCATGTCATCTACTCGGTCTCAACATTTGACTATCCTACTGGTACCATAGGGTTTGCCGACTTTCACCTAAGGACATCCATATCGCCTAAGTGTTAGAACATATTTCTGGTATTTTATTTTGCTAGCCATAGTATGTCTGTGGTGGCTACAATCCCAATGTCGCTAGGATATGAAGTCGATCGTGACAAACAGAATGTTAAACGAATGAGTTATGCTATCCAAGTCATGCATATAACATGTACATACCGCATGATCATATGAGGCGACCCTATCTCGTATGTGGTCCCCTAAGTGTCTTAAGCCGAAGGACATGCTATGAATAATTGTAATCCACAATAGGCATATAAATTATACATATGGGCATATAAATGGCATGATATCCATTGCACTAAGCATGTTATCAATGTGTCCTATCAGACTAAGCACACGAGCATGTTATCAAACATATCATGTGACAATTGACATTGTTTATGTGATGTGCCCCACGTTAAACTAACATCGTCTCCTCATGTAGCCTGTACATTAAAAGGGTCTAGCGACCAAATGTAAAGCATGGATAAATTACATATACTAAGGCATGACCCACTGGGAATGACCTGAATTGACACCCACATGTGTAACATGTGTATTGAGACTCAAATATTGCATATTTAACCCTTCAATTACATTAATTTTCTTATCATTTAATTGATAATTTGATTTAATTATATACATTTTTGTCATACGAGGTGATTTGGAAGCTTATGATGAATATGCCCTTAAAATGATAAATTTAGAGCTCAAAAGAAGATAATGAAGAATTGAAGATTTGGAAGTCATTAATAAAGAATTCACATGTCAAAGATCAAAGGAAACTAAGTGAGGAATGGAGAGAATCAAAGCTTTGAAGTGAAGAAATGGAATCCTGAAAATTGTCCAAAAAAATCATATTCTAAAAGTCCGAGTCTAAAAAGAGAAGTCCTGAAATAATTTCAAAAATAGACTTCAGTCTGACCGAAATCATGCTAAATAATCCAGTAAGAAAGTGGAATTTTCAACCCTAATTCGGTTCGACCGAAGCAACTTCAATCCCACCGAAATCAACTTCGGTCCGACCTAAATTTGACAAATTTTGTACAGATTTTTCATATGTGACTTTCTAACTGAAGCGCGTAAATCCAAGGTCAGTTTGCGAAATCTCTAAGTCGATGCGAAAGTTGGAGTCTCACAACTATAAATCGGAGTCCTTACGACGTTCCAAAGTATCTTTTAGGGTTTGAAAAGGGAGAGAAGGTCTAGGTGGAGCACTGACAACTTTCTTCTACCTCAATTTCTTCGTGGGTTCTAGTAGATCTTTTTAGTTTTTCTTTTGTTTTTATTCTATGATGTTAGTCTTCTCAAGCTAATCTCTTAGCTACGGCTAAGGGATGAAACTTTAGTTTATTTTGATGTTTAGTTTGTTTTGATTCAAGTATATGTCGAACTTCCATTAAGTTTTAGTTTAAATAAAGATATTTTTTCATTTTTCTATGATTTATTGTGATTAAAATTACAGTAGATTTGTGAAATCTTTTAATATGATCTAATTGGCTTTGGAATTGTGTAGTCTATAAAAGTCATTGTTCACCATCGTCTATGGGCATGGTGGATGATTGAATTCCTCGCAATCATTGCAATTAGACGGATATTTAGGAACTAAACTAAGGAAAAGTTCAGATTCTGTTTTAACCACTCCATTATCCGATTGGATAGGATAGGACTTCGATTCCAATCGAGTTATCATTGAATCAAGTAAATTAATATTGAGGTTGTTATAGGTAGATTCTTGAATCCTTAGCCTTTTTATCTTTATTATTTCAAAACTTTTTTCTGAAACTTTTTTATGAATCGCTAGATTAAAAACCCAGACCAATCAAGTTAGATTTAGATTAGTTCTAAACCGTGTTCCCCATTCCCTGCAGATTCGACCTCATTCTCATCGAGTTATTACTATATCACGACCCTACACTTGGGGGTTGTGAACAAGTTTTTGGCGCCGTTGCTGGGGAGTAGCGTTGAACACGATTAGGTTTAGGCTTTTCTAGGTTTGATTTTTATTTTAGGTTAGATTTTTCCTATTTTTCAAAATTTTCTAATTTAAAGTTTTTAGAATTTTCTAATTTTCAGAATTTTATTTTTAGGGTTTATCTTAATTTTTTTTTTTCTCTCTAACATTACTAACATTGTTTATTATTTTTATTTATAGGATCTTCATTCTTTGGTAACATCTTCCCTTACTCCCCCTATTTACTTTCCATATTGCTGTAGGATTTTCCTGTAGGAATTTATTTTACGAATATATTTAGAATTAGGGTTTCATCATGTTCATGCAAGAGTGGATATGTGAATACTCTAATCTACTTCTAGAAGATGAGAGATACTGTGAAGGGTTGTCAGATGATTATGTTAAGAAATAACCTATGTCTCAAAGTTTTACTAAAACCATGATTGAGAACCGACTAGGATATAATATTCCACCAATTAAGAAGTCCCTACACGATCATATGAGTGAAAACAATTACATTCCACCGATTAAGAAATCATTATGTGATTATTAGACTGAGAACAATTGTCACCCATCCTGCAGGAAGAAAATAATGCGTGATTGGAGAGGTGAACTAACAATCGATTCTAGTGACTATTCTCTTGGATCCCCTACCTTTGAGATCCAACTAGAAACGATCCAAGAGGATTCGCTTCAAAAATTCATGGATGCTCAGGAGCAAATTAACCAACATAGCATCTAATCATTTACAGAAATTAGAACATCATTGGAACTGCTTGAATCCTTCATTTAAAGAATTCAGTTGCACCATATTGATGAGGAACAGGCTAGTTTATCCCAGCCTTAATCCAATATAGAAACACAATGCAAGGAGAATGATTCCAACTCGCTTGTGGAGTATACTGAATTTAAGAATGAGGAGGTGGATTATGTTCATGAGTATACTGTTCAGTTTTCTGAAAAGTCGATCTCAATGATAGTCTAAGTTAATAATTGAGAGGTAAATGTAATTTTCAAACATAGTGATGATGCTCTACTCCACCCACATGACACACTTGACCTCAATGTGGAGGATGAGTCCCTTTCAACTGAATGTCTCGACTCTTTAGAAGTTTGCTTGACACACTTTGCAGATTCGAACGATCTTACGATTATAGAAATAATAGATGCCTTACGAGAAAATACCTCGGTAGTTGATACTGACCGAGTGAATTATTTTTCTGAAGCACATCCTTTTGCAGATCTATAATGTTTACCATTAAAGGAGGAGGACCTGAAAATTGAACCAAAGTCTGAAACTTCTGAATGTGTGAGACTACACTACCTGATGAATTTTTTTTTGAATTTCACCTAATTGTAATCTCTTATTCATTATGGTGTACTAATATTGAAAACTTTTATATTACAGGTGAATATTATCCACTTTGGATACCTCAAGGGATTAAAAGATTTTTTTTTTTTTTTTTGCTGAAGTTCATAAATTTCTCTGGACATTCATGCTCCAGGGCATTCAAACCTACTACAAAAAGGGCTTTTGGATGATCTTCTTAAGAAACCTACTGAGAAATTTATCGAGATACTGGCCGAAGGTAAAACCTTACTACATGATTGAGTAGTTTTCCATTTCTTTCTTAGTTTATGATTAAAATTTATTGCATTCTTAGGATTAGTTTGTTTTCCATAGTTTAGTTTCTCTGTTAGAATCACATTTTATTGGCAGATTCTTTTTGCTTCATAGGTACTCTTCATCCTCTTCCCTTTATTTTCATTGCTCTCAATTTTGCTTTTATTGCATATGTTTATACATTGAGGATAATGTAGATTTTAGGTCAGGGATAGGTTTCCTTTGGAAATTCTTCAGATTTGAGCAAAATTGTTAAAATTTTGAATTACAATTTGTTTGTTCAAATTTTCTGTAAATTTAAGTGATTTTAAAGATAATTCAGAAATTAAAATGATAAGGTACTTAATTGTTGAAGAATATTGAACCTAAATTCTAGTTATTGATAGATTTCAAAGTTAAGTTTGAGTTATTTATTCATAATTAGAAGTTTTAAACATTGGTTGAGTCATGATTTCAGATATCACCTCTAGTTTACACATTAAAGTTTAGGTTTGACATTGAATTGTTAACTTGATGATTATGGAGAATGATAGGAACTAAACCTGAAAAATTTGTCCATCATGTTCAATGAAAAGAATTGAAAAGAAAGAAAAGAATAATGCCCTGCCAGTTAAAAAAACAGTCGTCATCGAAAAGGGCTATTTATCCAAGTTCCTTGAAATGACTGAAAAGAAGAAAAAAAAATGAAAATAGTGTGAAAGTCATCGATAGAAAAATCAAAAGCTGGATGAATAGAAGGTTAAACTGTACGGGGAGTTTTGTTTTAGGTTTATGTTATCCTAAGTGTTCTTTGAATCATCAATGCTATCATGAAAGTAGAGAACGAAACCTTTTGGTTGTAGTAAATCGAGACCTCTTTATGCACCTATGGAACTCAAAGTTTAGAATTGTTCTAATTAGGGGAGTAATGCTTTAAACTTGATTAGGAAATTTACCAAGTAATAGAGTTTAGGAGAAAGTAGTGCTCGACATTAATATATTTTAGATTTCTATAATTTGCATTGTTTTTAAAACCGCTTGAGCTTATGGAAATTATTCATTTGTTTTCGAAATATCTTTCGCATGTTTTGCTCGGGACTAGCAAAATGCTGGTTGGGGACATGTTGAGACTTAAATATTGCATAATAACCCTTCAATTACATTAGTTTTCATGGCATTTAATTGATAATTTATTTTAATTATATATGTTTTCCTCATGCGAGGTGTTTCGAAAGCTTATGATGAATATGCACTTAAAAGGATGGATTTAGAGCTCAAAAGAAGATATGAAGAATTGGAGATTTGAAAGTCATTAATAAAGAATTCACATGCCAAAGATTTAAGGAAACCAAGTTAGGAATGAAGAAAATCGAAGCTTTGAAGTGAAGAAAAGGAATCCTGAAAATTGGCCAGAAAAATCATATCTTAAAAGTTCAATTCTAAAAAGAAAAGTCCTGAAATAATTCTAAAAACAGACTTCGATCCGACAGAAGCCAACTTCGGTCAGTCGCGCAAAACAGTCCAGTGAGAAAGTGAAATTTTCAGCCTTAATTTAATCCGATCAAAGCCAACTTCAGTCCTACCAAAATCAACTTTGGTTCAACCTAAATTTGACAGATTCTGCACAGATTTTTCATATGCGACTTCGGTCCAACTGAAGCATAATAAAAGTGCATAAATCAAAAGTCGGTTTGTGAAATCTCCAAGTCGGTGTGAAAGTTGGAGTTTTACAACTATAAATAGGAGTCCCTAAGATGTTCCAAATCATCTTCTAGGGTTTGGAAATGGAGAGAAAGCCTAAGTGGGGTGCCAAAAATGTTCTTCTACTTCGATTTCTTGATAGGTTCTACTAGATCTTTCTACTTTTTCTTTTATTTTTCTTCTAGGATGTTAGTCTACTCAGACTAATCTCTTAGTTAAGGTTAAGGGATGAAACCTATTGTTTATTTTGATGTTTAGTTTGCTTTGATTCAAGTATGTGTTGAACTTCTACTAATTTTTAGTTTAAATAAAGATATATTTCCAGTTTTCTATGATATATTGTGACTAAAATTACAGTAGATATTGTGAAAGCTTTTGATAAGATCTTATTGGCTTTGGAATTGTGTGATCTGTAAAAGTTGTTATTCACCATCGTCTATGGGCATGGTGGATGATTGAATTCCCTGCGATCATTGCAATTAGACGAATATTTGGGAACTAAACTAAGGAAAAGTTCAGATTCTGTTTTAACCGCTCAATCATTCGATTGGATAAGATAGGACTTCGATTCCCATCGAATTATCATTAAATCAAGTATATTAATATTGAGATTATTATAGGTAGATTCTTGGATCCTTAGTCTTTTTATTTTTATTATTTAAAGTTTTTTTTTTCTAAATCACTGGATTAAAAACCCAGACCAACCAAGTTAGATTTAGATTAGTTCTAAATCGTGTTCCCTATTCCCTATGGATTTAACCTTATTCTCACTGAGTTATTATTATATCGCGACCCTGCACTTAGGGTTGTGAACAATGTATGCCACTAGGCTATCAATCTATCGGGCACATGATGTAACGTCTTGAAAAAATACGTACAAAGACCCGAGTATCACCTCAGGCAGAAATCACTAAGGACTGAATCCTTTAGAAATTAGACAAAAATTAATTAAGTACTAAATTGAATTGATTTGTAGATTAGCTTGAAATGCTTTCTATATGAACTGTAAGACCCAAAACCAGTAGAATCGCTAACTCTATATTACCTAAAAACTTAAGATAAATCTCAAAACCCAGTTGCTCTCGCGAGCAGACTGAAACCTCGTATCGGACCTGAATAGCGCGTCGAAAGTCCGATTACAGCAAAACTATACAGTTATGACTGCCTTACTGGGCTTGACAAGCATCACGAGAATCAAGTCCAAATAGTATCCAGAAATGCACAACTTGAGCTTGGAACGAAGTATGTGAGAAACGCGAATATCTTTAGAAAATGAACTCAAACTTAAGTGATTTGGGCTGTTCATTTGCATGCCAAATTTAAGGTTTTAGACCGTCAAATTCTAACCCAACTACATCCTTGGATCAGGAGAATTTTCCTACACATGTCAGTGTACTTGTGGCCTCAATCGAGTGACGATAGCTGTTGAACTGAAACTGGTCCTTCGTGGTCGATCCACAAATCTGATCGGACCAAAATCTTAACCTGACATAGATCCATTGTCAGAGAACTTTCTCCAGACCGTATGCAGGTAATGGACCTCCAGATGAGCTCCGTTGGCCCGAAATAGCCACCTCTTGGCTATAACCTTAGTATACCATGACCTTGGGGCCATTGACATCACTTCTGGGCCTATTTAAAGCCCTTAATACACCCCTCTTTCATTCCATACGAATTTCCTAACCCTAGGAGAGAGAAGAGAGAAAATAGGAGAAAAGAGTGAGGAGAAGAGAGGGAGATCAGTGGTTTGTTGTTGGGATTCACTCCCATCACTCCACATGCCGAATCATCCCTCCTATATCGCTACACTGTCAAATCCAAGTCCATTTTTGGGTAAGAAATCCTAACCCTAATCTGTTTTAGGGATCCAAATAGAGAAACCGGTGAAATAGCTAACCTATTTTAATGTTTAGGTAGCAGTTGTACTGTAGATAAAGATGTGGTGTACGAACCGAGTTCGTAACGAGTGTACTGATGAAAGGTGTAGACTATAAACGTTTAGGTTATGGTTTTCAAGGCTTTCAATGTCAGTTAATGATTTATAACTAACTTGATTGCTGTCATATGTATTTAGATGTGATGTTTCCCGTATATTACATATATATATGAACTATGTTGAATATAATGCATTCCATGTGTTTGTTGAAATGTTTGAATGAATATAGAATGATGATTTGTACTTGCCATGATTACTGATTGAGAATACATGATTGTTGTATGTGTGGCAACTCCTTATGAAAGGATTTGCTATAATATATGTTATAACATATTTATTACATGTATGTTGATATGTGCAGTTAAGTGTTTGATAAAATGCCTGAATAAGAAAATGCTTGTTGAAATATATTTAATGAGGGTGTTGAGATAGGATTCTCAATTACCTTATCTATAGTTACAGTTTCCTTCATGTAACCTATCTTGCTACTACGTGAGTTATGGATGAAATGCCTATGTATGACAACATGTGTACTATGTGTTTGTTAAAATGCTCAAATGAGATTTATATTTGAATTGGTTGTCACATGCTATTTTGACTATCCCATATGAATGCCTATTTTGTTTGAGTATGATTGGGACTAATACTAGTCCAGGCAATCGGTAACGGTTTACGATCATTGGTCGAACTAGTTCGCCACAACGGATACGTTCGATGAATCTGAGTCGTACGGTGATTATCGATAGTGGTTAGGCCACGAGGAGTGCGTATACGCTCCATGTCGATTAATCTAACATGCGCTCGTACAGTCGAGCTTGTCAAGTAACCCGATTGGCCTAATGTATGTTCACCATGGATGGACACTACTGCTTGAATCTAAGGTACCACGTACTAGTGAAAAGCCCGTTTAACCTTGGTACCACAATCTGCTAAGACTTATAAGCTGAGCATGGTGGTATGAGATGCCGTGATTGAGTTGTCGGCCTACGCTGGGGTGACAAGTCTCCCCGTAGTGTTCAGTGAGCAAACCAAACTCATGTGCCGAATATAGTGGTATGGGACACTGTATTCGAGTTATCGGCCTACACTAAGGTGACAAGCCTTTCCGTAGTGACCTCGAGTATAAACTAGGCATATGCTGAGGTGACGAACCTCTCCGTAACGACCTGAACTTGCTTATCCACTGCTTTTTAATCAGGGGTGATGATGCCTTATAACTTGCCTATCATATGTGATTAACTAGGATTGAAGACCCTAGATGAATTATTATTTGGGTAAATGATATAAAGGGAGGTACCTTAGCTACCCGAATCTGCTGTATGAATAAGCTTAATTAAATATTGGCTAACACGACCATGCACCGTATTGCATGTGCTTTGGTGAGGAAGTGCACGCGTCCGGAGTGGTGCATGTGCAATCATGAGATAATGTCCTGGGGGAGTGCAGGCGAGGGCATGCATCATTATCGCATACCATTCTTGCATTAACAAGAGTACTTAGGATATGATTGCTATATTGCTTTATCATTACTGCTTGACTGAATTGATTACATGTTAACCTTTGCCTTATAGCTCCATTGAGTTGATCACTCATTCCCACTCTGGAACGGTGTTTTAAAACACCAACTAGACTCTGTGTTAGCTGCAGATGATAGCGATGCTTACGAAGCGAAGCATAACTTTTATGATGATGAAGAGTTCTCGTACATACAACTCTCTGGCGGGTCTATGTAGACTTGGAGTTGTGTCACTGGGATTATAGAGATATGGATTAGACGACCATTACTTTCTACCATTTTGTAAATTTTGAAACTATTCATGTATATATTCAGCCTGGTGACATGATCATACTCTGGAGATTTGCAACCACTTATATACTTTAGACATTTATCACAGTCTTCCGCTTGCTAAATTTAATCATTTCTGGATTATGATATATTGTTTTAGTATAATCTCACTCATGTTAATGCGATAATATGGACAACATTTAATCATCACTATCTATGTTGCATAAGTGATGCATCGGAACTCGGGAGTTGAGCTTCTGCTCGACCCTCGATTTTCGGGGCGTTACACATGTATGACCCACTGATGATATCTCGAAACAATCGGATTATCAATTACATCACTATAATTACTTTAATAGGATTATATGCACCTTCTAATCATTATTGATGTAAACTAAGGGATTACAAACTGTTGGTCAGTCTCTAGGATGTGATCTTGTACTTATGGCCCATCCAAGTCTTGAGATTTCACCATTCCTTGCAAAATATATATATTTCAACAACTTATTACAACCATTGGGTCAAACCTTGTATACGTACATTGGTTGGAGATATTAAAGTTGATTTAGTAATTAATCTTAAATCTTTGAAAATACATTATGCACAATTACCTATGGATTACATGGATTTTGAATTTAGGGTTCCAAACACAACCAGGGGATTCCAAATCCAAGGGTTTCAAAATCCAAGGGATTTCCAAATCCAATGATTCTCAAATCTAAGGATTCCAAATGCAAGAATTTCAAAATCCTATGATTCTAAATCCAAAGGGGGTCAACCCTCTACAAGTCCCCTAAGGTGCGGTCCACCTATGGGCACCTAAGTATAGAGACCCTAGTCTCGTTGTAAGCCCCGTATCCTAGACCGTACCTTTCCTTAGGCTTCCGCGGTCTTCCTGGTCGAATTCCGGCAACCTTCGACCCTTAACCGGTATTTACGCGTGACCTGGATTCTCGTGCCGTCAACCCGAGTCGACTCAACCCAGGGCTTATACCTTAGCGACCGCGTCGTCGCCGCGGTTCCGATGCCGCAACTCGCGCGCTGATGCGATGCTCTGGTTGGGAGATGAGGGCCAGCGTTCGGTGCGAGGAAACGCCGCGCGTGCGAATTCTGAGGGAATCTCTACGAGGTGTCACATCAATCAATCAATCCCATCAATCCCATCATGTCAAGTACACATCAACTTTCACCCTTTCCCAAGCAACCCCCAAAGTCAAAAAGTTCTTACACCACCCATACCCCTTCTTACAACTTTTGCCAAAAAAGTCAAAAATCTCTTACACCCCCATCCCTCTCTCCCATCCATCACTCCATCACCCATCATTCTCTCTCTCTCTCTCTCCCTTACAAGTCTCTCTCTCATTCAAACTCTCCCATAGCAAGTCCCATACGTATGAGTCCCCCATGGTGAGAAAATGGCATTTGTGATGCCCACCTTTCCTACCCCTTCATCTCTCATCTCAACCATCCATTTCTCATCTTCCTCCATCAAAGAGTAGCACAAGGAGCTAAGGAAGCCAATGGAGCAAGAAGATCAAGTGGTGGGTGCCTTGATAGGGTAGATTTTGATATTTTTAAGATGGGCCAAGTGAGGCCAACCAATCAATGGTTTGGATCTCACTTTGGACCCTAAGATGTGGCCGATGGCCCACTTGGATCATCATGATCATTCCATGATGGGGCCATTCTCCATGGACCCCATCATGATGTTTATTTCTTTATATGCTTAGGGTCATCTAGACCATTTATTTTAGTGGAGAAGGGATCTCCACCGTTGGATTTCGCTTTCATGGATCCACATGTAATGGGACCCACTTGATGTATGATTTAGTGCAAGGGAGGGCCCATAGTGCCGGGGTCCCTCCATTACGCGGGTCTCACTCTCTATATCTCTCCCTTTTTATTTTATTTTTATTTTATTTTATTTTATTTTGTTGTATGATGATAAGGTTGTGTGGCCCGCTTGAATGGACCCCACCATGTAGTATGTATTTTATTTAAGTGGGGCCCACCTTATATGTGTACTACCCACACCATTCATCAGTGGTGGCCCACCTGAGCAGGCCACCTTGTATGGCAGACCGTCCAGCGTCTCTGGACGCTGGACGTTTAATTGGGAAAACACAAATGCTAGCTTGGTTCAAGGCTTTGGGTGGCCCACTCATGTAGGCCCCACCTTGATGTATGTATTAAATCCATGCCGTTCATTCCTTTCCCAAGATGGTTTTAGGCGTTGAGCCAGAAGATGAGACCAATCAGACTCCCAGGCGGGCCATGACACGGCAAACAGTGGGCATACCATTGAAACATCCTCTATCACTTCTATACACTGAAACAGGCCCAATATTGGGCTTGTTTTGACTGTCGTGAGGCATGGAGAGCCATTGGACGGAGCAGATCTGCAAGAGGTGGGCCCCACCTGCAAAATCCTTGAGAAATCAAAAATAAAAAAAAATAAAACTGCTACACGCCATCGCCTGTGTCGAAAGCAGCGGCGCTGCAGCGGTGTCCGGCGGACGGACGTCGCACGCCACCCACGGATGTAGCCGTGGGCCCCACCTTGATGTTTATACACCATCTAATCCGTTCATAGGGTGGGCCAGTACCTGACGTGGGCCCACCCCAAAAATCAGCCTGATCCAAGACTCAGGTGGCCCACACCGTAGGAAACAGTGGGATTGAACCTTTACCTTTGAAATCCTTTTGGGGCCCACAGAAGTTTTGGATCAGGGTGAGATTTATTCCCACCCTCCATCTAGGTCTACTCGACCTCACCAACGGGTTGGATGGAAAGCAAACATTACGGTGGGCCCCACATGGAGCCCACTGTGATGATTGTGTGGGCCCACTGTGATGATGGCGTGGAGCCCACTGTGATGCGTGCGTGTGTGTGTGTATATATATATGTATATATATATATAGATATATATAATATTATATTTCATGTAATATTATATGTATTATGCATATGTATATTATATACTATATTATATATATATATATAAATATTTTACATACTTATGTTGAGGCCCATGATTGAGGCCCACTTTGATATATAGGTAAGGCCCACCTCAGTTGCTTGTGGCCCATGAATGAGGCCCACTTTGATGTATATGTAAGGTCCATGGGTTGAGGCCCATTTTAATGTATTAGGAGCCCATGGGTCGAGGCCCATTAAGTTGTAATGGGGCTAATGGGTTGAGGCCCATTTGATGCACGTATGGGGCCCAACTGGCGAGGCCCATTTGATACATATAAGGCCCATAAGATTAGGCCCATTTGATGCACTCTAAGGCCCACGGGTTATAGCCCATTGCAATGAACATAAGGCCCATTGGTGCGGCCCATTGATGTGACCCACTTAATGAATATAAGGCCCATGTGATTTGGCCCATTTGATGTATTTAAAGCCCAATGGGATGTACCTAAGGTTCATTGCAATGTGTAGTCCCAACATGATTTATGTAATGATGTTTACGTCAGGGCTATGCCTTGGGAGCAATGGTGGTTTGACGTCCACATTGCAGGTATAGTGTGGTTAAATGTCCGCATTATGACTTTCCCTAAGGCCCATTGTTAGGCTCGTGTGTCTGATGTGTAGGCCGTCTAGGCTCATCTTTGTTATGATTATCATCCATCCTATATAACATGTTTAGTTCCATGATTCATGATCATATGCATCATACGTATGCTTGATATGAGAAATGACTGATCATAGCATATGCCTTCGGGCAGATTGTCTAGGGGCCCCGTACACGGGGTGTTGCCCTACATGAGCGCACGATACACGCAGGATTGCCGCATGATTTGGATAGTGTGATTCATGTATTCGCATTGAGTGATATGGTTCTGTACGCCCTAGCGACATCAAGGTCGTAGCCTCCACGGACATATCGTGGTTGGTAGTGGATTGGATACCGAAAATCTGTTCTACATGGGGTGCGATAGATATCCCTGGGTGAAAGTCCCTAAACCCTTATGGTACCGGAGGTTGCGCCAACGTCTAGACCGAGTGGGTGCATGAGCGCCAAGTGCCGATTACCAGACGGTTGCGCTTTCCACTGTGTCGTGGTCGGTTGGAAGGGGGTGCGGCCTTACCCGCCCGAGAGTAGGGGGCAATGCTAGGCTGAGTCTGACCAGCTCGAGGAATGGGTCCGCTATTGACGAGCCGAGCCCGATATTGGCAGGCGGATAGTGAGGTCTTTTCCACTCACCTTATTGCGCGCGATGGGGCGGCAATCTGGCTTAGAGTGTACTAGACCCCGGTGATATTCCAGATTTGAGCCGTATTGACATGTGGACTTAGATGAGGATTTGTATGCTTGACTTGCATTTCGCATTGCATGGCCTTGGTATGGCCGACATCATTCTTTGCACCGCATGGCCTTGGTACGGCTAATGGGATTCTTAGCATTCATCAGCATGTTCCGCATTACTCTGATACTACACAACTACATTACCACCTTGAGCATACACTTTCACCACCCTCTAAGCTTTCTATAAGCTTATGCACGACCGTTGCGTGCAGGTGACGTTGGATCGCAGCAGCGCTGAGGCTTGGGCGCGTGGCTGATCTTTTTGGAGCTTTTGGTCTATCATCATTGTATTTCCCTTATGCTCATTGTACTTGTAAAGTTTTTTATTATAGTGGAAATGTGATAGAGTTTTTGGTTGTTGTTTGTGGGTTATGCCTTTGGTTATGCTGATTACGAATTTAACTGATGTTGAAAATCCTCCTTGTAGCATCCCAGGATCGGAACTTAGCGAATGGGCGCTGGGAGCCAAGAATGGGGTTCTACGGAGGCTGTCGGCGCCGGATTCGGCGATCGGGAATTTTGTGAGCCCGGTTTCCGAGTTTGGGGCGTGACACTCGTGTTCTCGAGTGTGAACCAAATAAAAACGGATGTGTGACCTCGTTTAGATTCACATTCATCCTACAAACGAATAATCAATGTAGTGCAATTCAACTTAATGGATCCAAAGCGAAATAGAGATAACAAAATCCATAAATATAGGGTTAACAGTCAAAGTACAATTTCAATAATGGTGATTACCCAAAATAGGGATTATACAAGCCACATAGAGAAAGCCCAGTTGGGAACTCCAACATATACATGCACAAAATTTAAATAAAAGCAAGGTCGTTCAGTTTTGCTTAACACTCTTAAGACTTCATAGTGAAAGTGCAAACCAATCCAAGATTACCCGCTAAAGGCTTCGATAGAACCTGTATCAACAATGTCACCTGGTTAGTGTTTTAAAACACTGTCCCAGGTAGGAGTAAATAGCTAACTCAGCGGTTCTATTAGTTCTAATTTCACATGTTATCAAGACAATCAACGCATGTAATTATAAAACAAGAAATCAATCACTTCTGAAGTACTTTTATTAAATATGCATATGAAGTTATGATATGATGCATGCCCTTACAATCCAACACTCCCTCACAAGCGACTTCAATGCCTATTTTACAAATTCTAACACTCCCTTTTAACTAACTCCACCACCCAATCGTAATATCATATCTATTGTAATGCGATTGATATGTATGTTAGCTAATTATTATTAAATTTTGTTCATCCAGCATATTGGGGAAACCAGAGTACTGCTATTTTATCATGGTCTCAATCAGATCACAAAGCTTGTGGCGGCTGTAGCGGCTCCTCACTTGTGTCCCTTAATCTATTTTTGGGTTCATCACCAAGCGACGACTCCTCAGCCAATGCGGGAGTAACACTGACCCAACCAATCTCAAAGGACCCAGATGACATAACGCGGATGACACAGGGTTAGTCACCTCATTAACATGGTAGAGGATGACCATAATTGATGTAAGAGTCATCACTTAAATGCAATTGTGGTGTGGTCATGACATCTATTCCATTTATGATATATTGGGCTTGTAACCTTCATGATTACTCATTGGTCACTACGGGGAGGCTTGTCACCCCAGCATAGGTTGATATCTCAGACACGATGTCTGTTCACAACCCCAAGTATAAGGTCGCAATGTAGTAATAATCTTGGTGAGATTGAGGTCGAATCCACAAGGACTAATCTCGTACGTTTTTAAAAATAACTAGAAGAAGATCTAAAACTAAGTCTGAATAATTGGAAGAGTAATTATGAATTTTTTAATTAAAAATTGTGAATTTAACGGTATGAACTAGGGTTCCAAGGATCCACTTACAGCTATTAGGATGTTTCCTTATCTGATTCAAGCAATACAATTGGAATTAGAGTCATATCCTATCCAATTGGAAGATTTGTCAATAAAATTAAATCAGAACTTTCATTGACCTAATTCTCATGAAGGACAATTATGAGGATTGGAAGGGATTCCATCACCAAACCATGCTTTGAGAACGATGGCTAACAACAGGATTTACCAATCCCATAATTTCAAAATAAGAAAGAGAAGATACTTAAAGCTATTGCAGATCTATTGTAATTTGAGTCACAACAAACCATTAAAAACTGAAAGTATTCCTTAAATATCAAAATAGAATCAAAGAAGTTTAATAAGAACAAGAATCAAGACAAGAAAAACATCCCAACACGCTATGACCTTCACCTCTTAGCCCTAGCTAAGAGATTTAGCCAACCATAGACATGATTGGATCTAAAATCCTTAAAGAAAGTATTAAAAACTAGGAATAAGGGAAGAAGAAACTCTTGGAAGACGGCTCCACCCTTTTGCTCTGCTCCTTAAAACTACCTAGGAAACCCATATTTATAGCCTAGTTGGCGCAAGATCACAAAACCGCCTCAATTTACGCAGTCCGTGTAACTATGCGTACCCGTTCAATGGCATCGAATAGCCTTCGATGTCATCGAATGTAAGTTGAATTCTGGAAGTCGCGCATTTATGCACCGCGTAACTTCTTTTGCACTGCGTAAGTTTCTATGTCATTGAACCTTTTTTCGATGTCATCGAAAAAGTATCCAAAATAGTCCACCAAGTTACTTCAAAATTCTTCAATAAATTCGATGCCATTGAACAGACTTCAATGTCATCAAGAAATTCATCGATGTCATCGAGCGAGTCTTCGAGTACTCAAGAATTGCATCCAATGTGTCCAGCAACTAACTTGATTTTCATGTAAAAATTCGATGTCATCGAGCTGTGTTCGATGTCATCAAACTCTAGCTTTGATGTCATCGAACAGTGGTCGATGACAAGATCAGTTCCAATGTTGTTAATTTTTGCACTTTACACTACGAACTTCCTTCTTCTCCACCTGGTTTCCTTGGATCTTGGGGTCTTGAAATCTTCAATCTTGGTCTCCAAAGATCCGTTCTTTGCCTTAGTAATTCTTAAGCATTAAATTCATGCTTTTAACATTCTTTTCAATATAAGCTCTTAAACTAACCTTGCAACACAAACATGTATAAAATATACTATTAAGCCTTATCATGTTCATAAAACCAAGATATAAATGAGGAAAATATGTAATATTTGACACTCAACGTTGTCCTATAGCACCATGTCTAGCTCATGAGTCTTATACATTGTACCATTAACGGTTATAAGTAGACTCATTAAATAGAAATATGGTATTCTAGATTCCATTTTGTCTTATCATACATTGTTAACATACATGATCAGTCGACTGTTAGACTAATTTGATTGGCCTAGGAGAACTCTGGTGCAACTGGCATTGGGTGCAAGCATCCCACGTAGTCCAAATACTGTTGGTCGTCCGTGTTCAACCCAAGTCGATCGAACAAGCATAGGGTGGTTGACCTAACTTGGTTCACACCTTATTTCGGGTGGTTAGTCAACTGTACCAACATTGTAAGAAATTCTAAACATCACTACCGACTAAGCATTCGTCATGCAGTCATAACATGATTTTATATGAAGCATAAATTCAATGACACTACTACTTAGGCATTTCATCAAACACGTGAGCATCAATAGAAACAACATACTTACTTGAGCATCTTATTAAACATGTGAGCATTAATAAAATCATACATTCTCATTGTCATTCCATTAAACATGTGATCATTAATAGAACAACACATTTAATCACTTAGGCATTTTATCAAATATGTGAGCATCCATAAACAACCAATAACGCATATTACGATCAAATCGAAATGTGAACATGTTAGCATACACCAAGCTATCTAAAAGCAATAAATCATTAACTGAGAACCTCAAGGGTTGATAAATGGCAACCTAGGAATAGTGGTCTGCACATTAAGAATGGATTTTCAATCTTTAAGGTCCTAAGGTTAAGGTTTTGGGGAAAACAATTCCTACACCAATTTTGAAAGAATTATATGAGATTCATTCAATTCAACATAGAAAAACCTGGGTTGAGAAGTAGGGTTCATTTCTTACCTCTCAATAGCTAGTGGGGTGGATTCGGCGATAAAGAACGGTCGTGGCTAGGGGTTCGATCAAAGGGAACCCATTAAGAACAAACTTTCTCCCAAGCTCACCCTCCTCTCTTTCTCTCTTCCTCTCTTTCTTTCTTTCTTTCTTTCTAGGACAAAATTCGGCTGGGAGTAAGGGTTACCCTTAAATGCTCTATTTATAGCATAAGAAATTGTGCAAATGGCCCTAAGGGCTAGATTTTAATTATACTAACCTTATGTTAGGGTTTCTACCATTTAAGGTCCACTATAGGGTGTAGGGGTCGATATAGAACATATGATAGTTGGTCCTGACGATGATCTACATAGAGATACGATTGACCCGCCATTTAGATGCACCGATCAATGAGTTTGATTAGAAGTTAGTTTTATGGTTACCGATCATCGATCGGGGCCACGACTGTAGGGATATGTGTAAAGTATATTAACTTAGGTTGGTGTCCTAAATTTGGTCATGATCTAACAGTCCGAAAGCCAAAACTTCGACAAAGACCAGATACGGATAATTAACTTAAGTTGATGACAAATCCTAAGGGTATTCGAGCATATTAAGCACTGGCCTTGTAAGTCCAAGTTGAGCGATTTGAGACGTAATCTCGACTCGATGTCCTGTGATTGATGTCAAGTATGCTAAGATGAACATCTTTTATAGTTTTGGGTTTAGTGGCCCACTAAGGAGTGTATAGAGCTTATTTCAAAAATTAGAAAATTTTTTATAATAAATTGGATAGTGAGATTTCTTGTGCCTGATGATTAAGGTTTGGATTAGCTAAGTTCATAGTGTGGCCTACTCACAATTAACAGAAACGATGATTTGATCACAATCACCTTAAACCATTTGCTCTTAAACTAAAAGAGTAATTGGGTTAATTTGGTTTGTTAATTAAGATCTCACCCCTAGTTGTCTTAGCTTTAGATAGGTTTTTATTTACTGACGATTGTCTTAATTAGTCAGTGATAAGTTGGCTAAATTTAGGCTCTAGATGAATAAATTATGATGTTAGACTCGAGGTTTAAGTGATCGAGCATATTCGTTGACTTCCTATAGTTGATTAATAAAATTTATACAGTTCTTTACTGGATTTCCAAAAACCCTAGAACGAAAGAAAGAAAGAAAGAGAGGAAGAGAGAAAGAGAGGAGAGTGAGCTTGGGAGGGAGATCTTGGAGTTTGCTCTTGATGGGTTTGCTTCGATTAAAGCCCTGGCCTCGACCGTTCTTTACTACCGAATCCACCCCACTACGATTGAAAGGTAAGAAACGAACCTTACTTCCCAACCTAGGTTTTTCTAAGTTGAGTTGCACGAATTTCACCTAATTCCTTCAAAATTGGTGTAGAAATTATTTTTCCCAAAACCTTAACCCTAAGAGCTCAAAGAATGAAAATCCCTTCTTAAGGTGAGGACCATTATTCCTAAGTTGTCATTTATTGACCCTTAAGGGTTTCAATTAATGATTTGTTGTTTGTAGATAGCTTCGTGTATGCTAACATGCCCACATTTTTATTTGATCGCAGCATATGTTATTGGTTCTTTATGAATGCTTACAAGTTTGATAAAATGCCTAAGTGATTGAATGTGTTATTCTATTGATGCTCACATGTTTAATGGAATCCTAGGTGAATGGTTGGTTGTTCATAACCCCATGTGTAGGGTCACAATGTAGTAATAACTCGGTAAGACTGAGGTCGAATCCACAGAGACTAAACTTGTATATATTCTGAAAATAACTAGAACTATAACTAGAAAAAGATCTAAATTGAAAGCTGAATAATTGAGAGTAATGGTGAATAATGTTGATTAAAACTTATGAATTTAAATGTGAAAATTAGGGTGTCAAGGATCCACTTGTAGCTATCAAGATGCTACCTTACTTGATTCAAGGAACACAATTGGAATTGGAGTCCTATCTTATCTAATTGGAAAATAAAACAATTTAAATCAAATCTGAACTTTTCATTGACATAATTCTCAATGGTGGAGAATTGTGATGATTGGAAGGGATTCCATCGCCCTACCATGCCTAGGAGACGATTGTGAACAACAAAATTTACCAATTTCACAATCTTAAAATAGAAAAAGAAGATATCTAAAGCTATCACAACATCTATTGTAATTTGAGTCATAATAGATCATAGAAAGCTAAAAATATTCCTTTAATATCAAACTAAAAATCAATGAGGTTCAACAAGAAAAAGAATCAAAGCAAGATAATCATCCAAACACGCTACAAGCTTCACCTGTCAGCCCTAGCTAAGAGGTTTAGCCAACCATAAGCATAATTGAAACTAAATCTCTTAAACAAAGCATAAAAAATAAACTAGGGAAGAAGAAAAACTCTTTGGCAGCTGCTCCACCCTTTTTCTATGCTCTTTGAAACCTTTCCAACCATAGAAGATGCTTTAGAGCATCCGAGGGACTCCTATTTATAGTTGAGGAACTCTAACTCTCACACAAAGTTGGAAAAATCCGCAAACTGCCTCAAATTTATGCAATTCGCGTAAAATCTGCGTACACCTTCGATTCTATCGAAAGGTCTTTGATTGCATCGAAAAATCATCTAGAACTGTCTAGTGAGTTTGGCTTGAGAAACCCTGAAATTCTCGATTTAATCGAACTGGCTTTGATTGCACATTCGATTCTATTGAATAGTCTTCGATTAAATCGAAGTCTATTCTGACACTTTTTCCTAACTATGGTTTTTCTGGCCTAAGAATTTCAGAATATCTTTTTTCAAGATAATTTTCAGGATTCCTTTTCTTTATTTTAAATCTTTGATTTTCTTCATTCCTCACTTGGTTTCCTTGGATCTTTGGTATGTGAATTCTTCATTAATGACTTCTAAATCTTCAATTCTTCATTGTTTTCTTTTAAACTCTAAATCCATCCTTTTAAGCGCGTATTCATCATAAGCTTCTAAATTACCTCGCATGACAAAAATATATATAATTAAATTAAATTATCAATTAAATGCCTGGAAAACTAATGTAATTGAAATGTTAAATATGTAATATTTGAGTCTCAACAGTGGTTTTATTGATGCCCATATGTTTGATGAAATTATCAAGTGTGTGCATTGTTGCGTTGTTTGTATTGATGCTCACATGTTTGATAAAATGCCTAAGTAGTAGTGTCATTAAATTTATGCTTCATATGAAACCTCATTATAACTGCATGATGAATGGCCAGTCGGTAGTGATGTTTAGACAGTCGGCTAACCGCCCGAAATAAGAGGTGGCCCGAGTTAGGTTGACCACCTTAGGCTTGTTCGATCTACTTGGGTCGAACATGGATGACTAACAGTAGTTAGAATATGCGAGATGCTTGCACTCAATGCCAATTGCATCGAGATTCTACTATCCCAATTAAATTAGTCTAACAACTGACTGATCATGTATGTTCACAATGTATGACATGAACAAATGGAATCTAAGATACTCTATTCCTATTGAATGAGTCTACTTATAACCATTAACAGTATGATCCACAAGATTTATGAGTTGGGCATAGTGGTATGGGATACCGTGTCTAAGCCGTCGACTTACATTGGGATAACGAGACTCCCCGTAGTGACCAATGAGCAATCATAAAGGCTATGATCTTAATATATCATAAATAGAATGGATGTTGTGACCACACCAAAATTGTATTTGGGTGTGACTCTTGTATCAATTATGGTCGTCCTCCACCATGTCGAGGAGATGACTAACTCTATGTCATCCAGGTCCTTTGAGATTGGTCAGGCCAGTATTACTCCTGCATTGGCTGAGGAGTCGTCACTTAGGTGATGAACCCAAAAACGGATTAAGGGACATAGGTGAGGAGCCTCTATGGCCGCCTCAAGTCTTGTGATCCACTTTAGACCATGATAAAATAGTGATATCCTAGCTTCCTCAATATACTAGATGAATGGAATTTAATAACTACTTAGCTAACATATGCATCAATTGCATTACATTAGATAAGATGTTACGATTGGGTGGTGGAGTTGCTTATGAGGGATTGTTGGCATTTGCAAAATAAGCATTAAAGTTGCTTGTGAGGGAGTGCTGAATTATAAGGACATAAATCATGTAATAACTTCATACGCGCATTTAACAAGAATACTTAGGAAGTAATTGATTACTTGTTTTATCATTACATGTGTTGATTAAGTCGATAACATATGTAACTTATAACTAATGAAACCACTTTGTTAGCTACTCACTCCCACTTGAGACGGTGTTTTAAAACACCAACTAGGCGACGTTTTTTATGCAGGTGTTATCAAGGACTCCGCCGGGTAAGCTTGGATCGGCTTGCACTTTTGGGAGTGTCAGCTGAAACTCGAAGACCTTACTTTTATTATAATTTTGTGCATGTATATATTGAAATCCCCGATATGGTGTGCTCTATATGGCTTGTATAATTCTCATTTTGGGCAATCACCACTATTGACATTGTACTTTGACTATTAGCCCTATATTTATGGATTTTTGTTATCTCTACCTCGCTTTGGATTCACTAAATTAAATCGCACTACTCTAATTATTCGTGTATAGAATGAATGTTAATCTAAACAAGGTCACAAGTGCATTTTCATTTGGTTCACACCTAGGGTCTTAAGATTGGGGTCTCTGTACTTGGGTACCAATTTTCGAGGCGTAAAAGGTTGGTATCAAATTAGAGTATTGAGATAACTAAGACCTTTGCAATGGGGACTACGGAAACCACAATAACTAAATATTGAGACGCTTAAGATTAGAGGTTTGGACCCTAAGAGAATTTTTCTAATTTAGGAGTATCCAGTAATGTAGGAAATCTAATAAATTATGAATAATGAATCTTATGACCAAATTTTACATGCTGCATTTTGAAGTTTCAAACTTGGCAACGAGAATATAGTACAAATTTCAAGGGTTTTTGAAAATTCAAAATGGCAAAAATCTGAGACGTTTTAACATGAGTTCTAGATCGACCCGCTTTTGGGCCTTGGTTATAACATGATTTGGCAAGAAGGATGGAGGGTGTGGATTAAACACAAATTATGGTGGGACCCATGAGTGGGGACCCCACTTCCGACGTTGCTGTTGGCAGCATCTGGGAGATGGGGGTGGTCTCCAACCCCCCACCGTTTCCTACTGTGTAGTCCACCTGAGGTATGGATCTGCCTGAATTTTTAGCCTATGGCCTGAAATGGTTTGGGAATACAGATGGATGACACGGATGAAACACATCCATAAGGTGGGTCCCACGAGTGGGATCCCAACTGTTGTAACAAGGTGGCATCGCCCTGGCCCCACAGTTCCCAGTGGTATGGTCCCGCCTAAGGTTCGGACTGCCTGATTTTTGGGCCCATAAGCTGAAATGGTCTGACAAAACCGATAGACAGTGTGGATTGGATACATACATCATACATCATGGTGGATCCCACGAGTGGGAACCCGCTCGCCCAAAACGGGCATCCGCCCTCTCTGGACGTTGTTGCCCAACGTCCAGACACGTCTCTCTCTCTCTCTCTCTCTCTCTCTCTCTCTCTCTCTTTGTTTATTTGTTTTTTTTTTCCACCTGGGTGGGGACCATTTGAAGGATCCAATCCGTCCATCGGATTGAACAGCTCATGAGAAGCTCAATGACACTTGACTTGACAAATTTAGATGCATAGAAACATCACAGTAGGCCTTAGAAGGTTTCAACAATATGTGTCATTGTCACCATTGTTTTCACTGTTTTCCATGGTGTAGTTCACAAGAGATCTGGATCGGCTTCATTTTTGGGCTCATGAACTAAAATTATATAGAAAATCGGAAGGACGGTGTGGATTACACACACACACACATCGTGTTGGGTCCCCACGAGTGGAACCCCACTCCCCACGTCCTCTGCATGGACGCACGTGGGGGTTCCAGCCCCACGGTTCCTTTTGGTGTGGTCCACCTGAGATGCGAATCAGCTTCAATTTTAGCTCGACGCCTAAAATGATCTGGCAAAATAGATAGACGATGTGGATGGAACATATAAATCATGGCGTCCCACGAATGACGCCACCCCCAACGCCCAGAACGGGCAGCGTCAAGAAGGACGCTGGACAGCAGTGGACAGCAATCGTCCGCTCTGCTCAAACGTCCAATGCTCTCTCTCTCTCTCTCTCTCTCTCTCAATATATATATATATATATATATATATATATATGGGAAAGGTTCTATGCGGTCAAGGTCATGGGAACTTCCCATGAGGTCGGGCCCACCATGATGCGTGTCAAACATCAACACCGTGCATTTGATGGGTCCCCTTTAAATTATGGGATATCCCAAAAATCAGCCGTATACCCTTTAAATTATGGGATATCCCAAAAATCAGCCGTATACGGAACTTAGGTGGGCTATACCATCTAAAATCATGTAAAGACATGTCTAAAACATATAAAAGCACTTGGTGGGGCCTACTTGAAATTTGGATGCATCTGAAACTTCGTCTGACCCCTCATCCAAGTGGGACACACATAATGGATGGGCTGGATTTGTGAACCACATATCAGTGGGCCCAACAAATGATTATGAATGTTTTAATGGAGGGTAACTCCTCTCAACTTTTGTATGTGTTGTGGCCCACACAAGTCATGGATTGACTTGATTTTTAAGCCCTAGGCCCACAATGGAATGGTGCATCTAACTCGTGTTGATGTTCAACATGCATCACGGTGGGGCCCACACAACTCAATCTAATGGGAAGCTCCCATGAGCTCGACTGCATAGAACCTTTTCCCTATATATATATATATATATAGGGAAAAGGTTCTATGCGCTCGACCTCACGATAAGCTCCCATGAGATCGAGCTGTGTGGGCCCCACCGTGATGCATGTTGACCATCAACACCGTGCATTTGATGGGTCCCCTCTAAATTATGGGATATCCCAAAAATCAGCCGTATATGGAACTCAGGTGGGCCATACCATCTAAAATCATGTGAAGACATGCAAAAAACATATAAAATCACTTGGTGGGGTCCACTTGAGTTTTGAATACTGCTAAAACTTGGTCTGAACCCTCATCTAAGTGGGACACACATAATGGATGGGCTGGATTTGCAAACCACATCTCGATAGGCCCAAAAAATGATTATGAATGTTTTAATGGTGCACGACCCCTCCCGTGTGGCCCACACAAGTCACATATTGACTTGATTTTTGAGCCCTAGCCCTAGGCCCACGATGGAATGGTGTATCTGGTTGATGGGGTAGATGTTCAAAACGCATCACGGTGGGGCCCACACAACTCGACCTCGCATAGTACCTTTTCCCATATATATATATATATATATATATATATATATATATTCTATGCGATCGAGAGCTCACTGTGATGCATGTTGAACATCTCCCCCATCAATCAAATGCACCATTCCATGGTGGGCCTCGCGCTTAAAAATCAAGTAAATCCATGACTTGTGTAGGCCACACCACATACAACAGTTGAGAGGGGTGACTCTCTCATTAAAGCATTCATAATCATTGTTGGGCCCACCGAAATGTGGTTCACAAATCTAGCCCATCCATTATGTGTGTCCCACTTGGAAGAGGGGTCAGACCAAGTTTTAGACACATCCGAATTTTAGGCGGGCCCCACTAAGTACTTTTATATATTTTAGCTATGTATTCACATGATTTTAGATGGCATGGCCCACCTGAGTTCCGTGTGTGTGTGTCTATATATATATATAGTCATGCTTGCCTACTCACTTATGCATGTGTGCACCTTTGCACACGTGTCATGGGCATCTAATCTGAATGGTCCATGCTATGCAGAATCCCATGAAACCCCAAGGGACAAATTTTCACCCTGATCTAAAATTTTGGTGGGTCATAGCAAAGAGAAAAGCAAAATAAGGGAGGAAACTATTTTCATTTTTCATGGCCCACTAAAGTTTTGGATCAAAGTAAAAATTGGGCCCATGGGGTTTCATGAGGTGCCGCTTCATGTGGACTATTCAGATTTTGGAGTCACATCATGTATAATGAGTTCTCAAAAAAGTTCGCACGAGTTCCGTGCGAACTAGTGCGCAGCTGAGCATTCAGCTATATATATGTATATATCTATAGAGAGAGAGAGAGAGAGAGAGAGAGAGAGAGAGAGAGAGAGAGAGAGAGAGAGAGAGAGGAATGCTCAGCTACGCACCGGTTCGCATGTCATTACGTGCGAACCTTCTTCTTATCAACTGTCAGAGAGAGAGAGAGAGAGAGAGAGAGAGAGGAATGCTCAGCTACGCACCGGTTCGCATGTCATTACGTGCGAACCTTCTTCTTATCAACTGTCAGATAAGGCAAATGGTTTGGATGAAGGCGCTATTAGCGGGAGCTTGAAAAAGCAAGTTTCCTTCTCTCGCATGCCTCTTCACCCTATTCTTTAACTCTCCGAAGGATGCGGTGGAAGCCTTTTCACTTGAAATTCTTTCGCTGGGATGCTAGGTGGGTCCCACCAAGATGTTAGTGATAAATCAACGTTGTCCATACATTTTTAAAAATAATTTTATGGTATGAATCCAGAACCGAGGTAGATAAAAATCTCAAGGGGGGCACACAGTGTTGATTGAACTCTCACCATTAAAAACTTCTTAGGGCTACCAATTTTTTTGATCAAGCTGATATTTGCTTTTTTGTTCTATCATACAGGTCTGTATGACCTAATCTACAGGTTGGATGTCAAATAAATATCATGATGGGAGCTACAAAATATTTAACGGTGAGAATCATTATTACTGCTGGTTCCTGTGGTGTGGTCCACTTGAGATTTGGATCTGTCTCAGTTTTGGGATAATGCCCTGAAATGATAAGGAAAAATAGATGGACGAGTAGATTTCTCAAAAACATTATGGTGGACCCCACCTTGGTTTCCGGCACTGGAAACCTAGGTGGGGCCCACCATAATGTTTTTGAGAAATCTACTTGTCCATCCATTTTTTCCTTATCATTTCAGGGCATTATCCTAAAACTGAGGCAGATCCCTCAAGTGTACCACACCATAGGAAGCAGCGGTGATAATATTCTCACTGTTAAATATTTTGTAGGGCCCACCATGATATTTATTTGACATCCAACTTGTAGACTAGGTCATACAGACCTGGATGATAGAAAAATAAATAAATATCATCTTGATCAAAAATTTTGGTAGCCCCAGGAAGTTTTTAATGGTGAGAGTTCAATTAACACTGTGTGCCCCCCTTGAGATTTTGATCTACCTCAGTTTTGGGTTCATGCCATAAAATTATTTTTAGAAATGTATGGAAAACGTGGATTTATCACTAACATCTTGGTGGGACCGACCTAGCAATCCGGCGAAAGAATTTCATATGAAAAGGCTTCCATTGCATCCTTCGGAGAGTTAGAGAATAGAGTGAAGAGGCATGCGAGAGAAGGAAACTCGCTTTTTCAAGCTCACGCAAAGATCCCTATTTAAAGAGATGTTTTAGATTATTTTAAACACAATTTAGGATTTGGAAAAGAGAGCAAGGAGTAGCGGTGTGTGTGTGTGTATATATATATATATATATATATATATATATATATATATATATATATATATATATATATGTATATATGGAAATGGTTCTATGCAGTCGACCTCATGGAACTTCCCCATGAGGTCGAGCTGTGTGGGCCCCACCATGATATGTGTCGAAAATCAACACTGTGCATTTGATGGGTCCCCTGTAAATTATGAGATAACCCAAAAATTAGCCATATACGGAACTCAGGTGGGCCATACCATCTAAAATCATTTGAAGACATGCCTAAAACATATAAAAGCACTTGGTGGGGCCCACCTGAAATTTGGATGCATCTGAAACTTGGTCTGACACCTCATCCAAGTGGGACACACATAATAGATGGGCTGAATTTGTGAACCACATCTTGATGGGCCCAATAAATGATTATGAATGCTTTAATGGGAGGGTAACCCCTCTCAACTTTTGTATGTGGTGTGGCCCACACAAGTCATGGATTGACTTGATTTTTAAGCCCAAGGCCCACCATGGAATGGTGCATCTAACTGATAGGGTAGATGTTCGACAAGCATCACAGTGGGGCCTACACAACTCGACCTCATGGGAAGTTTCCATGAGGTCGATCGCATAGAACCATTTGAATGCTCAACTGCGCACGAATTCGCACGGAACTCGTGTGAGCTTTTTTGAGAGCTCATCATACGTGATGTGACTCCAAAATCTGAATGGTCCACGTGAAGCAGCACCTCATGAAACCCCCCGGGCCCAATTTTTTACTTTAATCCAAAAATTTGGTGGGCCATGAAAAATGAAAATAGTTTTCTCCCTCTTTACTATGGCCCACTAGAATTTTATATCAGGGTGAAAATTTGTACCTTGGGGTTTCATGGGATTCCACATCACATGGATTGTTCGGATTAGACACTCATGACATGTGTACAAAGGTGCGCAAGTGAGCATGACTATATATATATATATATATATAGAGAGAGAGAGAGAGAGAGAGGGAGAGAGAGAGAGAGGAATGCATGGTCATGTGCGCACCGGTTCGCATGTCATTGCGCACTGGTTCATGTGCGCACTAGTTCGCATGTCATTACGTGCGAATGTCAACTATAGGATTTGACGTATGGTTTGGATGACGCTCTCCTACTTGCACGCATTTGAATGCAGGTTTACTATGGAAGCCTTTTGTAGGAAGTTACTGTGCTGGGATGCTAGGTGGGACCCACCATGATGTTTGTGAGAAATCCAATTCGTCCATCCATTTTACGAGATCATTTTAGTACATTGCACCAAAATTGGACTAGATTCGAAACTCTAGCATGTTGCACGAGAGGAAGCAATGGCGATTCAATGACTATCGTTGAAACATCAGCCACAAAAGCCACTTATTAGGCTAAGTTTTTTGTGATTTTACATGCCATGTATACCGTTTATAATGCTCATAATGTCATTTCTACTATGATGAACTGAAAACACAAATATTAGCATGATTATGTGGCCCCACGAATATTTCAATTGTGAAAGTTCAATTATCACTTTTTCGGCCCACTTGAGTATTGGATCCAGCTCATTGTTTATTTTTTTTGACCGTTTTACAAAAATGAGCTCACAAAATGGATGAACTAGGTGGATTTCTCACAAACATTATGGTGGGTCTCACCAAGGTTTCCAGTGTAGGAATTTCTCATGAAAGGCTTTTGCAAGAAATCTGCATCCCAATGCTCTCATATAAAAGCCCCTTTGTGGGACTCTCACTCTGTCTCTCTTCTTACAAAAACCTGTCTCAAACCCACCTTCTCAATGGTAGGAATTTCCCTACCCACCTTTCCTTCAGTGCAGCCCACTTGATATTGTATCAAGCTTACTTTTGGTCTTAAGTCCTAAAATGAGCTCAAAAAACTGATGAATGGGGTAGATTTTGTTGTATTTTGTTTCAAAATAAATATTAAAAAAAATTATTTTTCAAAATTTTCGGTTTCCCTCCACATTTGAAAACTTTTGGTGTTTTTGGATTGTGGGTTGCCCCACATCGGATTTGACAAAGTAAATCCTCTTGTATATAAGATAGCCTTTTTGCCTTGGGGCTTGAACCCTATTCAGGGGGCATGTGAATTTGGTCGTGTGTGTGTGTGTGTGAATGGGGGGGGGGGGGGGTGCTATGCCAATAGCTCTAATATATGTCATTGACCACACACATGCGCGCGCGCACCGAGCTGAGCCAAGCTGTGCCGTGCCGAGTCGAGCCGAGCCCATGTGCGTTGTGTGTGCGCGTGCGCAACGCGATACTACGGGACTGGACGGGCTGGGCTAAGGGTGGGCGCTGGTGCGGGTGCGGGTGCAGTGTGAGTGTACTCGCGTGGGTATGTGTATGGGTACTTGCGTGACTTTATTTGCGAGAGTGTACTCGTACTTGCACCTTTTCGATTTAAACCAGAGAGATGTATCCGTTCTGGTTGGTCGCACCTGTTGGGTTTAAACCCAAAGGACCTAACCCTTTGTAAAGGGTGCTTATGCACCACTTCGAAGTCTATATAAAGACTTCCGTTCCAGTTTCAAATATACGAAAATATTATCTCTCTTATAAAACTCTCCCTGATATGATTTTACAAATTTTAATTGCTGAGTTCGTCGCTAAGTTAACTCAGCACTTTCGGGTTAAATTGCAAGTGGTTCGAGCCCGCGTACAGTGAGTGCACTGCTGGGACCGGGTCATAGTCGTTGTATCTTGGAGGTCGATTGCTCTGAAAACTTGTTGCACTTGAGACACTGTCCAAGGGGAGAAAATTCAACTTCAAGCTGAGTGACGCAGTCACGTCTCGACTCAACTCAATAAGTCCTCTTTCTTAAAATTTTATTTTCTTTTTTGGTTCTCGATTTTCTATAGTCTATTTAATTCAAAGAAATATTCCAACAATCTTGAAATTGAATTTGTTGAATTACATAGACTATGGCTACAGCAACAGTAAATGCTTCTGATAAATTATCCAAAATCAAATCGTTCGCTGGACAATGCTTTAAACGGTGGAAACAGAAATTGATGTTTGCATTAACCACCCTTAAAATTTCATACATACTATCTGAATCATTTACTATAAATCTGACAAATCAAACCGAAGTAGCAGATGAAAATAATTGTAAAAACTATATTCTAAACTCTTTGTCCAACGAACTATATGACGTGTATGCTTCTTATGAATCTACTAAAGACATACGGATTGCTTTAGAAAAGAAGTACATATTATAAGATGTTGGTGCTAAGAAACATCCAATTGTTAATTCTTTCATTATAAAATGACAGATGATAAACTTGTCACTAATCAGATTCATGATTTTTAAAATCTAGTTCATGAACTATCAACAGAAGAAATTAAGTTGGATGAAGTGTTTCTATCAAGAGTGCTAATAGAAAAGATACTGCCCTCCTGGAAAGAATATAAGAATATAATGAAACATAAAAAAGAACAGTATTTCTTTGGAAATTACTATCGTACATATACGAATAGAGGAAGCCAATTGAATCAGGGACCAAAAAGAAAATGAAAATGAGATAGATTCAAAAGTGAATCTTGTAGAATCAAGTTGGGAAAATAATAAGAAAAATGACAAATGTCATAACTATGACAAACCTGGACATTATGCAAATGAATGTAGGCTTAAAAAGAAGAATGCAAATAATCAATTAAAGAAAAAGGAAAATTGCTACAACTGTGGAAAGTCTTCATATCATATTAAAACTTACAGGCTTAAGAAAAATAAATATAAGCCGCAGCCTAATCTTACAGAAACAGCCAACTGAAAATATTCCTTAAAATCAAACTAGAAATTATGAAGTTCAAAATAAATAAGAATCAAAGAAAATTAAACATCCCAATCACGCTACAAGATTCACCTCTTAGCCCTAGATAAGAGGTTTAGCCAACCATAGACATGATTGAACTGAGAACTCTTAAATAAAACATAAAAACAACTAAGGAAGAAGAAGAAAAACTCTTGGCGGGCGGCTCTCCACCCTTTTGCTCTACTCCTTAAACATTAGAAGATACTTTGGAGTATCCTAAGAACTCCTATTTATAGTTGGGGAACTTTAACTTTTGCACTGAGTTGGAAAAGTTCGAAAACCACCTCAAATTTACGTAGTTCGCACAAAATTTACGTAACATTCAACTAGTCGAGGGCAATCTTCGACTGGTTGAAGGTCACGCGAAATTGAAAGATAATGTTGCTGGAGTTCAAACTGAAGTTTCTTGGGCTGGTCGAAGCAGAACTTGGGCTAGTCGAGGCAGAGCTTGGGCTAGTCAAAGCAGAGCTTGGGCTAGTTAAGCCAGAGCTTGGGCTAGTCAAGCTTCACGTGTATTCCGTTTCTTCACTTCAAATCTTCGATTCTCTTCATTCCTCACTTGATTTTGTAGATCATTGGCATGTGAATTCTTCAATCTTGGCCCCCTAAGATCCATCTTTTTGCCTTGGTGATTCTTGAGCATCAAATCCATGCTTTTGACATTCTTTACATTCCAAGCTCTCAGATTCACCTTGCAATACAAACATGTATAAAATATACCTTTAAACATCATTATGTTCATAAAATCAAGATATAAATAGAGGAGAATATGCAATATTTGACACTCCCCAACCATCATTTTGCTAGTCCTAAGGAAAACATGCGTGAGGTGAACCTCAATTCTCAATGTTCAAATATTTTTCAAAAAACAATATTTTGTACAATCAAGTATGAATGAGTAGAATTAAGACGAGAAAGTGGAACTTTGAAAACCTAGAGCCGAATCAAATAACTAGTCAATCAAATAGGTTCTTTAGCAATTTTTTTCAGAGCATAAGTTGCTATATCATGTTTTTCAATGTGCTCAGTGAAAATCAAATTACTTCCCATGAGAATACTATCATTTCATAATGTTAACCATATTCATCATATCAAGAGGAATTAAAAATTCAAGTGCTGATTTTGAACTTACCCCCTTCTCCTTCTTTTTTCACTTTTTGATTTTATATCGATAGTAATTTTTTTATTCATTTTTTTCAGATTCTTTTCAGAACTTTTTCATTCTTTTTCAAATAGTTTTCAAGTCTTTTCATCATTCATGACCTTTTTGTCAATCTCAATGTTTTTTTTTCTGGTTTTTCATCTTTTAAGGTGGATAAAATTCTCCAGACTGAATCCTCATCATCTATCAATGATTTACATACTAACCAATAGAAATTCTAGCGTAATCACATAAAATAAATTGAATGTGTCTTATGATTTAGATCAACATGATATTCAAACTTCTTCTAAATCAATTGAGTGCAAGAACTATAAGTGATGGACTAAGTTGATCAAACTCCAACAATTTAAAATTTGATTTTATCTTATCATCATACTCAAAGCATTCTTAATCCACAAATTATCAATTGAAAATTTTCCACTGTTATTTGCTCAAAACTAAGAAAATATTGATTAATTTACCTAATCCACACACCCAACCTTAAATCTAAATTATCCTCAATGTAAAAGATATATGCATGCAATGCATATAACACAACAAAAAGAAAAGAGAAGTGATGGAAAGGTAGTACCTAAAGAAGTAGAATATGTGTTATTCCAAGGATCTCAGTGTGAAGATGGGTTAGCACAAAGACTAGAAAAACTAAAGCAAACTACCCTAATCCTATGAAAGCAATAAATTCTAATCCTAAACTAGAAAAGTAACGGAAATCTACTCAATCATGCAACAAAGTTCCTCCTCCGGCCAGTATCTTGATAAATTTCTCAGTAGGTTTCTCAACAAGATCATCCAAAAGCCCTTTTTGCAATAGACGTGGATGCTCTAGAGCATGAATGTTCAGAGAAATTTATGGACCTGAGCATAAAGTTTCTTTTTAATCTCTTAAGGTGTCCAAAGTATATATGATTCACTTGTGATAGAAAAAGTTTCAATGTTAGCATAACATGGTGAATCAGAGACTAAAAGTAGATGAAATTTAGAAAAAATCTCAGTTGGTGGTGTAGTCTCAACACATTCTGAAGTTTCAGACTTCGGTTCAATTTCTATCTCCTCCACTTCTAATGGTAAACATTCAGGATTTGTAGAAGGAAGCTCTTTAGAAAATTGATTCCTTCGGTTAATATCAATAACCAAGGTATTGTCGTGCAAGGTGTCCACTACATTATCTTTAGGATCTGCAAAGTGTGCCCAACATTCATCCAGAGATTCAAGAGATTCAGTTGACAGGGGCCTGTTTTCCACATTGAGGTTTGTAATGATATGCCCAAGGGTTCCTTCATCGTCTTTGAAAGTGGAGGGAGGCATATTCTCTTGCTCTTCATCTCGATGAGAGTAAATCATCATCGGATATATCTCGCCTTACCCTGCATAGATAGATTGAGAATCAGAAGGTGAAGATTTAATGTGAAGACTTGGTTCATTAATACTAGTCAGTATAAGCATTGTATCGTCAAGGGATGACTGTTTCAATGGTGGCCTCCACTGGGTAGTTTCGAATACCAGAGTCATATCTAGCAAGTTGTCTATCTCCCTAATCATATCAAAATCTAAATTAGGGGAGTGGGCCGAGCACACCTCAAGAGAGTCCTGCGACTCTCTTGGAAGGAACTCATCCTCCATATTTAAATCAAATATACCAGATGGGTGGAGTAGATCATTATGGTCAACAACTTCCTGTACCTCATGATCATTTACCTAGACCATAATTGAAATCAATCCTAGGAAATTTTGGGTTGTAAATTCATGATTATCCTCCAACTCCTCATCGTTGTCTAATTCAGAACAGTTCACAAATGAGTTGAGATTACTTTTCTCTCACTGTGTTTGTAGATTGGGTTGAGACTCCAATAAACTAGCCTCTTCCTCCTCATTGAGGTCAAGTGTGTCATGTGGTTGGAGTGAGTCAGCATCATTATATTTGAAAGATACCCATGTCTCTTAATCTTTACTTTGGGTAGTCATCGAGATCGACTCTTCAGGAAATTGAACCATATACTCATCAACATAATCCAACTCCTTCTTCTCAATTTCAGTACTTTGCACAAGCGAGTTAGGATCACTTTCTTTGCATTGTGTTTTTGAATTGGGTTGAGGCTAGGAAAAACTAGCCGCTTCTGCATCATTGAGCTATGATTCGGCTCTTTGAATGGAGGATTCGATCGCTTCTAATTATTTTCTAATGTTTGCGAATGATTGTGTGATGAATTGGTTGAATTGTTCTAGAGCTTCTATGTGAAGAAGAAAATTATGAAGTGAATCCTCTTGGATCATTTTTGGTTGAATCTTAAAGTTAGGGGATCCAAGATGATAGTCACTATAATCTCTTGTTGGTTCATCTCTCCAATGTTGATGTTTCCACTAATCATAGTCATACAAGTCATATGTGGGAGAATTTGATGATTGATGGTACACATTATCACCCATAATATAATCTCACCTTGTTTTCTTTTTATCCGATGAGTGATACTAGTTTTCACCCCAATAATCACGTATTGTTCTCTTAATCGGTGGGGTGTAATTATTCTCCCTCATATAATCATGTATAGACTTCTTAATCGGTGGAGCATTATATTCCGGTCGATTCTCAATCATAGTTTTCGAAAAACTTTTAAGACATAGGTTGTTTTCTAACATAATCATTTGATAGCCCTTCATAATATCCCTCATTTTTAAGAACTAGCTCAGCATACTGACGTTCCCACTCTTGCATATACATGGTGAAACCCTAATTTAAAAAAAAATAATTCTACAGTAATATAGAAAGTAAGTAGAGGGAAGAAGTTATCAGAAGAGAAGAACTAGAATTGAAAATTCTACAAAATCAAAACAATCACACTATGTTAGCAATGTCAGAGGAAGAAAGAGAAAAATAAATAAAAGATAAATCCTAAAAACAAAATATAAAAATTTAAGAATCCTAAAAGCCCTAATCTTAACCTAATTCTAAAACTAATTAATTTTAGAAAAATGTAGCTATAGTCCTCAACAACGGCGCCAAAAACTTGTTAGCAACCCCAAGTGTAGGGTCACTATGTGGTAATAATCTCAGTGAGGCTGAGGTCGAATCCACAGGGACTAATCTCGTACGTTTCTGAAAGTAACTAGAATTAGAATTAGAAGAAGATGTAAATATAAATCTGAATAATTGGATAGAGTAATTGTGAATGATGTAATTAAAACTTGTGAATTTAAAGATGGGAACTAGGGTGCCAAGGATCCACTTGTAGCAATTAAGATGTTGCCATACTTGATTCAAGTAACACAATTGAAATTGGAGTCCTATCCTATCCAATTGGAAAATATAGCAATTAAATCAAATCTGAACTTTCATTAACTTAATTCTCAATGGATGAGGATCGTGAGGATTGGAAGGGATTCCATCACCTTATTATGCCCAGGAGACGATGGTGAACAACAGGATTTACCAATCCCACAATATCAAATAGGAAAAGAAGGTATTCAAAGCTATCGCAACATCTATTGTAATTTGAGTCACAACAAACCATAGAAAACTGAAAATAGTCCTTAAAATCAAACTAGAAATTAATAAAGTTCAACATAAATAAGAATCAAAGTAAAGTAAACTTCTCAATCACATTACAAGCTTCACCTCTTAGCCCTAGCTGAGAGGTTTAGCCAACCATAGACATGATTGAACTGAGAAATCCTAAATAAAACATAAAAACAACTAAGCAAGAAGAAGAAAAACTCTTAGCAGTGGCTCTCCACTCGTTTGCTTCACTTCTTAAACCTTAAAAGATGCTTTGGAGCATCTTAGGAACTCCTATTTATAGTTAGGAAACTCCAACTTTCACACTGAGTTGGAAAAGTCCGGAAACCACCTCAAATTTATGTAGTCCACGCAAAATCTGCATAACCTTCGACTAGTCGAGGGCAATCTTCGACTAGTTGAAGGTCACCTTCAACTAGTCGAGTGGAATCTTCGACCGGTTGAAGGTCACGTGAATTTGAAAGATAATGTTCCTGGAGTTCGAGCTAAAGTTTCTTGGGCTGGTTGAAGCAGAACTTTGGCTAATTGAGGCAGAGCTTGGGCTAGTCGAGCCAGATCTTGGGCTAGTCGAGCTTCACGCGTATTCATTTTCTTCACTTCAAATCTTCAATTCTCTTTATTCCTCACTTGATTTTTTTGGATTTTTGGCATGTGAATTCTTCAATGTTGACCTCCTAAGATCCATCTTTTGCCTTAGTAATTCTTGAGCATCAAATCCATGTTTTTAACATTCTTTACATTCCAAGCTCTCAGATTCACCTTGCAACACAAACATGTATAAAATATACCTTTAAGCATCATCATGTTCATAAAATTAAGATATAAATAGGGGTGAATATGCAATATTTGACACTCGACAACTGCTACATCGTCCACTTCATCATATTAAAGATCTTTTCCACCTCCGATTTGCACTGGTCTATTATCGTTGGATCTAGCTCGCCCCTAAAGCATGGGGGATCAAGCCATCTAAAGTCACATAAAATGGAGCTTAGTGCTCTTGCTCGGTCTAGATGGGAATATTAGTGGATCATATATCTTGCCTTTGTAGCATAAAGGTCATAGAATGTGTCACGCACCAAACTCGGAAACCGGGCTCACAAAATTTTCGATCGCCGAATCTGGCGCCGACAGCCTCCGTAGAACCCCATTCTCGGCTCCCAGCGCCCATTCGCCAGGTTCCGATCCTGGGATGCTACAAGGAGGATTTTCAACATCAGTTTGAATCGTAATAAGCATAACCAAAGGCATAACCCACAAACAACAACCAAAAACTCCATCACATTTCCACTATAATAAAAAACTTTACAAGTACAATGAGCATAAGGGAAATACAATGGTAATAGACCAAAAGCTCCAAAAAGATCTGCTACGCGCCCAAGCCTCAGCGCTGCTGCGATCCTACGTCACCTGCACGTAACGGTCGTGCATAAGCTTATAGAAAGCTTAGAGGATGGTGAAAGTGTATGCTCAAGGTGGTAATGCAGCTATACAGTATCAGAGTAATGCGGAACAAGCTGATGAATGCCAAGAATACTATAGCCGTACCAAGGCCATGCGGTGCAAAGAATGATGTCGGCCATACCAAGGCCATGTAATGCGAAATGCAAGTCAAGCATACAAATCCTCGTCTAAGTCCACATGTCAATACGGCTCAAATCTGGAATATCACCGGGGTCTAGTACACTCCAAGCCAGATTGCCGCCCCATCGCGCGCAATAAGGTGAGTGGAAAAGACCTCACTATCCGCCTGCCAAAATCGGGCTCGGCTCGTCAATAGCGGACCCATTCCTCGAGCTGGTCAGACTCAGCCTAGCATTGCCCCCTACTCTCGGGCGGGTAAGGCCGCACCCCCTTCCAACCGACCACGACACAGTGGAAAGCGCAACCGTCTGGTAATCGGCACTCAGCGCTCATGCATCCACTCGGTCTAGACGTTGGAGCAACCTCCTGGTACCATAAGGGTTTAGGGACTTTCACCCAGGGATATCTATCGCACCCCATGTAGAACAGTATTTTCGGTATCCAATCCTGCCAACCACGATACGTCTGTGGAGGCTACGACCTTGATGTCGCTAGGGCGTACAGTAACCATATCACGCAATGCGAATGCATGAATCACACTATCCAGTCATACAGCAATCCTGCGCGTATCGTGCGCTCATGTAGGGCAACACCCCCTGTACGGAAGCCCCTAAACAATTTGCCCAAAGGCATATGCGATGATCAGTCATTCCTCATATCAAGCATACGTATGATGCATATGGTCATGAATCATGGAACTAAACATGCTAAATATGATGGATGATAATCATAACAAAGATGGGCCTAGACGGCCTACACATAACACGCATGGGCCCAACAATGGGCCCTAGGGAAAGGCATAATGCGGACATTTAACCAACATTATACTTGCAATGTGGACGTCAAACCAACATTGCTCCCAAGGTATAGCCCAACGTAAACATCATTACATAACCCATGTTGGGATCGTACATTGCAATGGACCTTAGGTACACCCCATTGGGCCTTAAATACGTCAAATGGGCCATATCATATGGGCCTTTTATTCATCAAGTGGGCCACATCATTGGGCCGCACCTATATGCATTGCAATGGACCATGACCCGTGGGCCTTAGAATATATCAAATGGGCCTCCTCACATGGGCCTTATGTGTATCAAATGGGCCTCGCCAATTGGGCCCCATATGCACATCAAATGGGCCTCAACCCATAGGTCCTAATACATCTTAACGGGCCTTAACCCATGGGCCCCTAACACATCAAATGGGCCTCGACCCATGAGCCCATAACACATCAAATGGGCCTCGACCCATGGGCCTTGCATATACATCAAAGTGGGCCTCAATCATGGGCCACAAGTAATTGAGGTGGGCCTCCCACCAATATTATGTTAAATATGATATAATATAATATATATATATATATAATACATATGATATTATATATAATATAATATTATATATATATATACACACACACACACACGCACACACCACACACGCATGCACACACACACGCATGCACCTACCCACACATGCACGCACTCCCACACAGTGGGCTCCACATATCACAGTGGGCTCCACGTCCACTGTCCAGCGGACGGTGAAACACATACATCATTGTGGACCCTATGTGGGGCCCACCATAATGTTTATATTCCATCCAAACCATTGATAAGGTCAAGCAGACCTAGAGGAAGGGCGACAAAAATTTTCACCCTGATCCAAAACTTCTGTGGACCCAAAAAGGGTTTCAAAGGTAAATGTTCAATCCCACTGTTTCACACGGTGTGGGCCACCTGAGTCTTGGATCAGGCTGATTTTTGGGGTGGGCCCACGTCAGGTACTGGCCCACCCTATAAACAGATTAGATGGTGTATAAACATCAAGGTGGGGCCCACAGCCACGGCCGTGGGTGGCTGCTGGTACGTCCGTCCGCCCGGACGCTGGCGTGCGCAGGCAGCGCTGCTGCGTCTGACACAGCAGCAGCAGCAGCTGCTGCAGTTAATATATATTTTTTTTTATTTTTGGAAAAATCAGTGGATTTTATAGGTGGGGTCCACATCCAGTGAATCTACTCCGTCCAGTGGCTCTCCATGCCTCACGACGAGCAAAACAAGCCCAATATTGGGCCTGTTTCAATGTATAGAAGCAATAGGGGATGTTTCAATGGTGAGCCCACTATTTGCCATGTTAGGGCCCGCCTGGAAGTCTGATTGGTCCCATCTTCTGGCTCAACGCCTAAAACAATCTAGGGAAAAGAATGGACGGTATGGATTTAATACATACATCAAGGTGGGGCCTACACAAGTGGACCACCCCAAAGCCTTGGAAAAGCTGATATTTGTGTCTTTCCAGCAACGTCCAGCGTCCCTGGACGCTGGACTTTCCATGTTCTTTGGAGGTGGGCCTGCTTAGGTGGGCCACAAGTGATGGATGGCACGAGTACTACACATATAAGGTGGGCCCCACTTATAAATGGGCCGGATAAAATACCTACTTCATGGTGGGGTCCAACCCATTGGGCCACACAACTTCATCATCATAACAATAAAGAAAATAGAAATAAAAAAAAAGAAAAAAAAAAGAAAAAGGGAGAGAGATAGAGAGTGAGGCCCGCGTGATGGAGGGACCCCGGCACTATGGGCCCTCCCTTGCACTAAATCATGCATCAAGTGGGTCCCATTTCATGTCGCCCATTAAAATTAAATCCAACGGTGGAGATCCCATCTCCACTAAATTAAACGGTCTAGATGACCCTAAATATGCAAGAAAACAAACATCATAATGGGGTCCATGGGGAATGGCCCCATCATGGAATGATCATGGTGATCCAAGTGGGCCATCGGCCACATCTTAGGGTCCAAAGTGAGATCCAACCATTGATCGGTTGGCCTCACTTGGCCCATCTTAAAAATATCAAAATCTACCCTATCAAGGCACCCACCACTTGATCTTCTTGCTCCCTTGGCTTCCTTAGCTCCTTATGCTTCTCTTTGATGGAGGAAGATGAGAAATGGACGGTTGAGATGAGAGATGAAGGGGTAGGAAAGGTGGGCCTCACAAATGAAATTTTCTCACCATGGGAGGACTCATACGTATGAATTTTTTTGCTATGGGAGAGTTTGAATGAGAGAGAGACTTGTAAGGGAGAGAGAGAGAGGGAGTGATGGGTGATGGAGTGATGGATGGGAGAGAGGGATGGGTGTAAGAAGCCCTTTTTGACTTTTTTGGCAAAAGGTGTAAGAGAAGTTATGGGTTGTAAGAGACTTTTTGACTTTTGGGGCTTGCTTGGGAAAGGGTGAAAGGTGATGTGTACTTGACATGATGGGATTGATTGATTGATGTGACACCTTGAAGAGATTCTCTCGAAATTCGCACGCGCGGCGTTTCCTCGCACCGAACGCTGGCCCATAACTCCCAACCAGAGCATCGCATCAGCGCGCGAGTCGCGGTATCGGAACCGCGGCGACGACGCGGTCGCTAAGGTATAAGCCCTGGGTTGAGTCGACTTAGGTTGACGGCACGAGAATCCAGGTCGCGCGCAAATACCGATTAAGGGTCGAAGGTTACCGGAATTCGACCGGGAAGACCGCGGAAGCCTATGGAACGGTACGGTCTAGGATACGGGGCTTACAGCTCGCCCCTCCTAATAGAAATTTCGTCCTCGAAATTTACACAATCATCGCAACTAGGCAGAACTCAAGAGGGAGAAGAAACATAACATCACTATATAAAATCAGAGATAACATACAACATACAACACATAATCAATCATCAAAAAGATGGGGATAACGCTCTCGAATCTCAGCCTCGCGCTCCCAAGAAGCCTCCTCAACAGAATGGTGACCCCACTGAACCTTCACCAACGGGATGACCTTAGTCCGGAGGACCTGCTCCTTCCAATCAAGGATACGAACTGGCTGCTCAATATAGGAAGCGTCCTCACGAACCTCTAACGGCTGCCAATCGATAACAGGAACGATGTCTGACCCACACTTCCTCAACATGGAGACATGAAAAACGTTGTGGACGCCAGACAACTGAGATGGCAAGGCAAGCCGATAGGCCACGGCGCCAACGCGCCCAGTGATCTCAAAAGGTCCTATGAATCTCGGGGCAAGCTTGCCCTTCGCTCCAAATCGAACTATGCCCTTCATGGGCGAGACCTTGAGATACACATGGTCCCCTACATCAAACTCCAAGGGACGACGTCGACGATCAGCAATACTCTTCTGCCGGCTCTGAGCTGTGCGCATCCTCTGCCTGATGATATCAATAGCCTCCGACGTCTCCTGCACAAGCTCGGGACCTAAGAGACGACGCTCTCCAACCTCGGTCCAACAACTCGGTGATCTGCATGGTCTGCCATATAGTGCCTCGAAAGGAGCCATGCCGATGGTCGCCTGATAGCTGTTATTGTATGAGAACTCAGCCAATCGCAGATGCTCATCCCACCTACCCCCGAAATCAATCGCACAGGCCCGAAGCATATCCTCAAGGATCTGGTTGACCCTCTCGGTCTGGCCATCGGTCTGCGGATGGTACGCGGTGCTGAGCTGCAAATCAGAACCCATCGCTCTCTGGAAGCTCCTCCAAAACTGAGACGTGAACCTCGGGTCTCGGCGAAACGATCGAGATTGGAACGCTATGTAATCTCACAATATCCTCAATGAATAATCTCGTAAGCCGGTCCAAAGGCCAAGTCGCACGTATCGCAATAAAATGTGCCGACTCAGTATGATCAACGACAACCCGGATGGCGTCATGACCGCTGCCGAGTCCTCGGCAAGCCCATAATGAAATCGCCGACACGTGCTCCCACTTCCACATCGGGATACTCAACGGCCGCAATAAACCAGGGGGTCTCGATGATCGGCCTTGACACGCCGGCACGTGTCACACTCGGCCACAAACGCGATCTGGCGCTTCATCCCCGCCAAAATACTGTCACCTCATGTCATGGTACATCTTCATTGAGCCGGATGGATAGAAAACCGCGATCGATGTGCCTCGGTCCATAAGATCTCGGCGTAGCTCAGGGAATATCCGGGACACATAATCGGCCTCGAAGGGAAGTCCACCATCTGTACCAATCGCCAATCGCCCGACCTCGAGATGCCGCCTCGCTCGGTAATCCCGTAACGACTCGTCTGCCTGCTGAGCCTCGATCACCCTTGCGACAAGAGAGGGTTGAATCGACAGGCTCGATAACTGCATAATAGAAGACTGCAAGCCAAACTCAAAGTCGTACTCTGCTATATCCTCGAGCATCCGCCACTCCTGAATCATCATATGCGCCACCAGGCCTCGTGGCTGACGGCTGAGGGCATCCGCCACCACGTTCGCCTTACCCGGGTGGTACTGGAGATCGAAATCATAGTCCTTCAGGAGTTCCATCCAGCGCCTCTGCCTCATGTTCAACTCAGACTGCGAGAAGAGGTACTTCAAGCTCTTGTGGTCAGAAAAGAGCTCGAACCTAACCCCATAGAGATAATGTCTCCACACCTTCAGTGCGAAGACAACTGCAGCCAGCTCTAAATCATGAGGCAGAGGCGTGAAAGCCACTGGTCTCCCGTGATGCATCAGGATAGCACCCAAACCAATATGCGAGGCATTGGTGAATACAATAAATCCATCACTCCCAGAGGAAAGAGTGAGGACAGGAGCGAACGTGAGGCGGTCCTTCAACTCCATAAATGCTCACTCGCAGGCATCACTCCAAATAAACTCTGCACCCTTCCGAGTCAACCTGGTTAACGGGGCTGCAATACGAGAGAAATCTTCAATGAAACGCCGGTAGTAGCACGCTAAACTAAGGAAACTACGGATCTCCGATGTGTTCGTGACCTGGCCCCACTGACGCACTACCTCAACCTTTGAGGGGTCCACTGTGACGCCCTCCCTTGTCACCATGTGACCGAGGAACTTTCCCTTCTCCTGCCAGAACTCGCACTTCTCCAGCTTCGCATACAACTGGTGTGCGCGGAGGGTCTGCAACGTAACCTCCAAATGCTGCTCATGCTCCTCATGAGTCCTCGAATAAATTAGAATGTCGTTGATGAAGACTACAACAAACTGATCGAGATATGGACGGAAGACCTCGTTCATCAACTGCATGAACACTGCTGGCGCATTGGTCAGTTCGAAGGACATGACCTGAAACTCGAAATGACCATAACGCGTCCTGAATGCTGTCTTCGGAATGTCCTCCTCTCGGACCCGAATCTGATGATAACCGAAACGCAAGTCAATCTTCGAAAAGAACTGTGCACCCTGCAGCTGATCAAACAAATCATCAATCCTCGGGAGCGGGTACTTGTTCTTGATCGTAACCTTATTGAGCTCGCAGTAATCTACGCAGAGTCTCAACGAGCCATCCTTCTTCTTTACGAAGAGTACCGGCGCTCCCCACGGTGAACTGCTCTGACGGATAAAGCCTAACTCGCGCAACTCGTCCAACTGCTTCTGCAGTTCCCGCACCTCCAATGGTGCCATACAATATGGGGCCTTTGAAATAGGCGCAGTACCGGGCACGAGATCAATCTGAAACTTGGTGAGTCGACGAGGCGGTAATCCCGGAATCTCCTGAAACACATCGGGAAAATCGCAAACCACAGGCAACTGGTCGACACTCACCACTATGGGCTCCTCTATGGCACAAGACATCAAGCAAGACAACGGCTCTCCTCTGGGCTCAGCAATGAACTGGAATTGCGGCAAGCCAGGTATACAAAACGTGACTGTCCTCGCGGCACAATCCAATATGGCGTGGTACTCGGCAAGCCAATCCATGCCCAGGATGACATCGAACTCGGACATCGGTAAAGCAAACAGGTCGGCAGGCAAAAACATATCCCCAACCAAAACGGGGCAAGATAAGCAAAATCGGCCCAACACTGCAGTCTTCCCCAAGGGAGTCGATACTGTCAACCCCTCATGAGCAGACTCCAACGGCAAACCAGTCGATCGGCAAAAACTCTCGGCCACAAAAGAATGAGATGCACCAGAATCAAACAACACACGTGCAATGCATGCAGATACACTTCTGTCACGCCCCAAACTCGGAAACCGGGCTCACAAAATTCCTGATCGCCAAATCTGGCACCGACAGCCTCCGTAGAACCCCATTCTCGACTCCCAGCGCCCATTCGCCAGGTTCCGATCCTGGGATGCTACAAGGAGAATTTTCAACATCAGTTTGAATCATAATAAGCATAACCAAAGGCATAACCCACAAACAACAACCAAAAACTCCATCACATTTCCACTATAATAAAAAACTTTACAAGTACAATGAGCATAAGGGAAATACAATGGTAATAGACCAAAAGCTCCAAAAAGATCTGCTACGCGCCCAAGCCTCAGCGCTGCTGCGATCCTACGTCACCTGCACGTAACGGTCGTGCATAAGCTTATAGAAAGCTTAGAGGATGGTGAAAGTGTATGCTCAAGGTGACAATGCAGCAAATCCTCGTCTAAGTCCACATGTCAATATGGCTCAAATATGGAATATCACCGGGGTCTAGTACACTCCAAGCCAGATTGCCGCCCCATCGCGCGCAATAAGGTGAGTGGAAAAGACCTCACTATCCGCCTGCCAAAATCGGGCTCGGCTCGTCAATAGCGGACCCATTCCTCGAGCTGGTCAGACTCAGCCTCGCATTGCCCCCTACTCTCGGGCAGGTAAGGCCGCACCCCCTTCCAACCGACCACGACACAGTGGAAAGCGCAACCGTCTGGTAATCGGCACTCAGCGCTCATGCATCCACTCGGTCTAGACGTTGGAGCAACCTCCTGGTACCATAAGGGTTTAGGGACTTTCACCCAGGGATATCTATCGCACCCCATGTAGAACAGTATTTTCGGTATCCAATCCTGCCAACCACGATACGTCTGTGGAGGCTACGGCCCTGATGTCGCTAGGGCGTACAGTAACCATATCACACAATGCGAATGCATGAATCACACTATCCAGTCATACAGCAATCCTGCGCGTATCGTGCGCTCATGTAGGGCAACACCCCCTGTACAGGAGCCCCTAAACAATCTGCCCGAAGGCATATGCGATGATCAGTCATTCCTCATATCAAGCATACGTATGATGCATATGGTCATGAATCATGGAACTAAACATGCTAAATATGATGGATGATAATCATAACAAAGATGGGCCTAGACGGCCTACACATAACACGCATGGGCCCAACAATGGGCCCTAGGGAAAGGCATAATGCGGACATTTAACCAACATTATACTTGCAATGTGGACGTCAAACCAACATTGCTCCCAAGGTATAGCCCAACGTAAACATCATTACATAACCCATGTTGGGATCGTACATTGCAATGGACCTTAGGTACACCCCATTGGGCCTTAAATACGTCAAATGGGCCATATCATATGGGCCTTTTATTCATCAAGTGGGCCACATCATTGGGCCGCACCTATATGCATTGCAATGGACCATGACCCGTGGGCCTTAGAATATATCAAATGGGCCTCCTCACATGGGCCTTATGTGTATCAAATGGGCCTCGCCAATTGGGCCCCATATGCACATCAAATGGGCCTCAACCCATAGGTCCTAATACATCTTAACGGGCCTTAACCCATGGGCCCCTAACACATCAAATGGGCCTCGACCCATGAGCCCATAACACATCAAATGGGCCTCGACCCATGGGCCTTGCATATACATCAAAGTGGGCCTCAATCATGGGCCACAAGTAATTGAGGTGGGCCTCCCACCAATATTATGTTAAATATGATATAATATAATATATATATATATATATAATACATATGATATTATATATAATATAATATTATATATATATATATACACACACACACATGCACACACCACACACGCATGCACACACACACACGCATGCACCTACCCACACATGCACGCACTCCCACACAGTGGGCTCCACATATCACAGTGGGCTCCACGTCCACTATCCAGCGGACGGTGAAACACACATCATTGTGGACCCTATGTGGGGCCCACCATAATGTTTATATTCCATCCAAACCATTGATAAGGTCAAGCAGACCTAGAGGAAGGGCGACAAAAATTTTTACCCTGATCCAAAACTTCTGTGGACCCAAAAAGGGTTTCAAAGGTAAATGTTCAATCCCACTGTTTCACACGGTGTGGGCCACCTGAGTCTTGGATCAGGTTGATTTTTGGGGTGGGCCCACGTCAGGTACTGGCCCCTTATCAATGAGTTAGATGGTGTATAAACATCAAGGGGGCCCACGGCTGCAGCCGTGGGTGGCTGTGCGTCCGCCCGGACGCTGGCGTGCGCAGGCAGCGCTGCTGCGTCTGACACAGCAGCAGCAGCAGCTGCTGCAGTTAATATATATTTTTTTGATTTTTGGAAAAATCAGTGGATTTTATAGGTGGGGTCCACATCCAATAAATCTACTCCGTCCAGTGGCTCTCCATGCCTCACGACGAGCAAAACAAGCCCAATATTGGGCCTGTTTCAATGTATAGAAGCAATAGGGGATGTTTCAATGGTGAACCCACTATTTGCCATGTTAGGGCCCGCCTGGAAGTCTGATTGGTCCCATCTTCTGGCTCAACGCCTAAAACAATCTAGGGAAAAGAATGGACGGTATGGATTTAATGCATACATCAAGGTGGGGCCTACACAAGTGGACCACCCCAAAGCCTTGGAAAAGCTGATATTTGTGTCTTTCCAGCAACGTCCAGCGTCCCTGGACGCTAGACTTTCCATGTTCTTTGGAGGTGGGCCTGCTTAGGTGGGCCACAAGTGATGGATGGCACGAGTACTACACATATAAGGTGGGCCCCACTTATAAATGGGCCGGATAAAATACCTACTTCATGGTGGGGTCCAACCCATTGGGCCACACAACTTCATCATCATAACAACAAAGAAAATAGAAATAAAAAAAAAGAAAAAAAAAAGAAAAAGGGAGAGAGATAGAGAGTGAGGCCCGCGTGATGGAGGGACCCCGGCACTACGGGCCCTCCCTTGCACTAAATCATACATCAAGTGGGTCCCATTTCATGTGGCCCATTAAAATTAAATCCAACGGTGGAGATCCCATCTCCACTAAATTAAATGGTCTAGATGACCCTAAATATGCAAGAAAACAAACATCATGATGGGGTCCATGGGGAATGGCCCCATCATGGAATGATCATGGTGATCCAAGTGGGCCATCGGCCACATCTTAGGGTCCAAAGTGAGATCCAACCATTGATCGGTTGGCCTCACTTGGCCCATCTTAAAAATATCAAAATCTACCCTATCAAGGCACCCACCACTTGATCTTCTTGCTCCCTTGGCTTCCTTAGCTCCTTATGCTTCTCTTTGATGGAGGAAGATGAGAAATGGACGGTTGAGATGAGAGATGAAGGGGTAGGAAAGGTGGGCCTCACAAATGAAATTTTCTCACCATGGGAGGACTCATACGTATGAATTTTTTTTGCTATGGGAGAGTTTGAATGAGAGAGAGACTTGTAAGGGAGAGAGAAAGAGGGAGTGATGGGTGATGGAGTGATGGATGGGAGAGAGGGATGGGTGTAAGAAGCCCTTTTTGACTTTTTTGGCAAAAGGTGTAAGAGAAGTTATGGGTTGTAAGAGACTTTTTGACTTTTGGGGCTTGCTTGGGAAAGGGTGAAAGGTGATGTGTACTTGACATGATGGGATTGATGGGATTGATTGATTGATGTGACACCTTGAAGAGATTCTCTTGGAATTCACACACGCGGCGTTTCCTCGCACCGAACGCTAGCCCATAACTCCCAACCAGAGCATCGCATCAGCGCGCGAGTTGCGGTATTGGAACCGCGGCGACGACGCGGTCGCTAAGGTATAAGCCCTGGGTTGAGTCGACTCAGGTTGACGGCACGAGAATCCAGGTCGCGCGCAAATACCGATTAAGGGTCGAAGGTTACCGGAATTCGACCGGGAAGACCGCGGAAGCCTATGGAACGGTACGGTCTAGGATACGGGGCTTACAGAATGCATCATCTGCTGAAACTGGTTTGCAGTCACTGATATAGCTGGGGCCACACCCGACTGGGATGTGTTAGCTCCATTCCTCGACTTCTTGGTTGTCATGTCCTACAGAAACAAACAATGGACCTTTTAGCCTTAGGTACTCCCTAGTTTCTAGGTACGAGGAATTAATGCAGGAAGGTGCCCGACAGAAAAACTCATCAATAAGAACTTATTATTATGACCTAAATTACGAGGTCACAATTGTCGAAGTGATAGTTAAAGAACCACTCAAAGTGGAATCGACCACATCGACTGCACCAAAAACTCGAAAGGTTTACACTTTTGACATCACAAGAGCCAATGAAATATTTAAAATTTTGTTAGCCGGAAAGTTTATTAAGATTCCCATTGTTAGGCCCATGTCCTAGTAATCATTCCGTTCCATAGGAACCCACGGTCCTCCCGGTCGGATTCCAGAGACCCGCGACCTGTAGATTGCATTTGTGCATGTCCCTAAGTCATATCTTATTAACCCGAGTCAACCCAGCCTGAGACCTGTGCCATTGCGACGACGTCGTCGCCGCGGTTCCAACGCTGCATCTCGTGTGCCAATTTGATGTCTAGATCATAAGATGTGGGTCACACATGATCATGGCAATGGATCGCACGTTACTGGACCCACCTAACCCATGACACATTTCTCTAGGCCATTATGAGGATGACCTCACCCTAACTATGACTACCCTAGCTATATCTCCTAGCTCGTAGCCCTAGGCATGCTCTTGCAACTCATGATTTCTAGCCACCCATACCTCTTACACAAGTCATAATGACCCTAGCCTCACCTCTTTCCCAAACCACTCATTGTCTACCTAAGCTACTCTCTGCCTCTCTCTTTTCTTTCTCATTTATCTAGCAAGAGAGCTCCCAATGTCCCACCCTTGTGAGAAATTCCAGCCACTTCCTCTCCCAAACCTTCCCAATCCAACCATCTAGAGATCATCTCAACTATTAAACCTTGCTCCCTTAAAGCATTGGAAGCCATTGGTGGAAGAAAAAGTTCAAGATTTGAAGGTGGGTGCACTCTAGGGTTAGATTTCATTCTCTACCTTTGATCTCCTTTCTTTCTTTGCTTGGGGACTTGAAGGATCCACCAATCCATGGTGGAGATCCTCCATGATCCCCTTGATGTGGGCTTTGGCCCATCTTCTTGCATGCATTACCCATGGTGGGTCCATTCTCCATGGACCCCACCATGATGATTTCTATTCTAAACCATGCCTTTTAAGGGTCATCTAGACCCCTCATTTGCATGGTGGGGATGACATCCCCACCTCAGATTTTATTTTGTGATGATGGGCCCATGCATTCATGGGACCCGCCTTGATGTATGTATTGATGCAAGTATTAGAGGGGTCCATAGTGGCGAGGCCCCTCCATCTCACCATTCTCTCTCTCTCTCTCTCTCTCTCTCTCTCTCTCTTTGGATGATGATGATGATGATGTGTGTGGCCCATCTAATGTGCTTAACAAATCCAAACTATTCAGCAGGTGGGACACTCTTGCTGTCCATTTTTTGGACACAGGCTGGCCTATCTTGTTGTTCTATTTTACATAATTCAAATCCTAAGGAAAGGCCATGAATATCTGATTCTTTTGGATGTGTACGCCCATCCAAATGGACCCCACTTTGATGCATGTATTTTATTTTCTTACTGTCCAGATTACAGCATGCTGTCCTATTTGAGGGCCCACCTTGATGGTGTCTAGCAGCGTTGGTTGCTGCCCATTTTTAGACAAACCCTGCTGAAGAGGAAAACATAAATATCAGCTTGATGCTTACATGGTGGGCTTCACATGTGTGGACCCACCTTGAGGTACTGTTGTATCTAGACCATCCAAGGGACAGTGGGTCCCACCAGCCATAGCTGCATTGATGTCAACAAGTTCTGGGGCCCAAATTATGAGGTATGTGTATATCCATACCATCCGTCCATTCAGCAGACGTGTGGGGCCCACCCCACATGTGCTGCATGTGTGGGATGGGACCCACCTGGATGTATGTATTCTTTATCCTCACCGTCCATTACTAGGACGGTGGGTCTCCACCATGATGTATGTGTTTTACACACACCGTCCATCTGTTTTGAGGTGTGGGCCCACCCCACATGTATGACATGTGTGGGTAGGTGGGACCCACCTTGATTTATGTATTTTATATCCACACCGTCCATCTGGACGGTGTGATAAGTGGGACACACCATGATGTATGCTTTTCTTCATGCCGTCCATCTGCCAGCTGAGTGGGACGCACCATGATGTATGTTTTTCTCCACACCGTCCATCTACTAGCTGAGTGGGACGCATCATGATGTATGTACATTATCTGCACCGTCCATAGGCTGGATGGGTGGGGCCCACCTTGTGATGTGTTGTATATTCACATCGTCCTTCCACGTGGCCCCCGCATGATGTGCGTGTTTCTTCAGCACCGTCCAGTCCATGGACACCATATAGTGATGTATATGAGGCCTAATGTGATGTAATTATAGCTCATATGTGAGGCCCAATATGATGTGTATGAGGCCCATACGTGAGGCCCAATGTGATGTATATGTGGCCCATGAGTAAGGCCCATCGTAGTGTACATTAACCCCTTTATGTTGTGTATGAGGCCCTTATGTAAGGCCATAGGCCCACTATATGTTAAGCTTTATGTGGGCCACCCTTTGGAGGCAATGTTGATTAAATGTCCACATTGATAGGCAATGATGGTTAAATGTCCGCATTGTGACCTTCCATTAGGCCTTGTTAGGCCCATTCTCATCATTCTCTAGTGGGTTAACCCAAATCATTAGGCTCCATTGATGTTTGTATGGTCCATCTATTCATATTGGGATAACCTAAGATGTGGGGCCCCCATTGGTTGATTGTAGGATTATTTCTTTTAATCTTGGAGTTCATCTAGGACTTATTTGGGGCCCCCAAGGCATCTAACGGGCTGTGCAATAGTATGGTGAAGGAAACCCTTTTCGGATCCTTAGGATTATAGGTAGGCCACCTAGGCCCAACCCTGATTTGAGGAGAGTTCATCATTCATCGTAGATGGATGGATCCATGCTATTGGATTTGGTATATCCACAATCGAGGGCCAATCTTTATATTATAGTTTAGATTGGCTGTTCATCTATGGATCCCGCCTTGTATATAGGCCGGTTATTGATACCGATTATGAGTATGTGACACCATAGCATCATGATACATGCCCATACTCATCATCTGCATATTTTTTATGACGTGTGGTTGACCATTGTATATGCCATAGGGCAGGTTGTTTATGAGACTCCCTGATAAGCGGAGTTGTCCTACATGAGCACACGGTATGCATAGAATTAATGCATGATTGGAATGTGTGACTCATACATCTTGCATTGTGTGTTGTGATTACTATATGCCCTAGTGACATTAGGGCTATAGCCTTCACAGGCATATCATGGATGGAAGGTTTGGACACCAGAAATCTTCTCTTTACATGGGGCGCAAAGGATGTCCCTGGGTGAAAGTCCCTAAACCTGATGGTACCGAAAGACGCTTCAATGTCGAGACTGAGTGGATATGTGAGCTCATGACGGTCGAATACTAGGAGGCCGCATCTCCCACTGTGTCGTGCTCGATTGGAAGGGAGTGTGGCCTTACCCGCTCGAGGGGAGGGGGCAATTGTTTAGGCTGAGTATGACCAGCTCGTAAATGGGTCCGCTATCGACGTGCCAGATAGATATTGGCTAACTATTGGTCAGGCCGATAGTAAGGTCTCTTCCACTTACATGGTTGTGCGTCCAGTGTAGGGCGACAATGTGGTGTATAGTGTATTAAACCTTGGTGATTATCCAGAGAGAACTATATCGATATATGATACTCCAGAGATGAGATGGATCGATATATGGATTGGTATGCTTGAGCTGCATCTTGCACATGACATTGTCTATGTAGGCCTTAAATTGCATAGCCTTGATGTGGCTGATAGCATTCATGCCTTTCATTGCATAGCCTTGGTACGACTGATAGCATTCATGAACTTACCAGTATATTTCGCATTACTCTGATATTGCATTTTGAGCACGCTTATATTACACACACACAAACTCTCACCACCCTCTGAGCTTTCTATAAGCTTATACACGATTGATGTGTGCAGGTAATGCCAGGACGCAGCCGTAGCTTAACAGGAGCAGGTGCGCGCAGTCGAGCTTTAAGAGTTTCTGTTATTATTATCATTGTATTTCCCTTTATCCACATTGTACCTTAAAGTTTTTTTATCATAGTAGATTTTGTGATGGTGTCTTGGTTATTGTTCGTGGATTATACTTATGGTTATACTTGTTACGGAATAAATTCATGTTGAAAAATTCTCCTTATGGGATCCCAGGATCGGAACCTGGTATATGGGTGCCGGGAGACGAGAATGGGGTACTACGGAGGCTGTCGGCGTTGGATTCGGTGATCGAAAATTTTGTGAGCCTGGTTTTCGAGTTTGGGGTGTGACACCCATGAATCATAATATACCTTATGTCGACGAATTACAAAAGATCGAATATTGCAAGTTACACGGAACTCGGTCTCATTCAACTAATAAATGTATGATATTGAGGAATGTTATCCAAGATAACATCGACTGCAGATTGTTGAAGTTCTCACAAAAATGTGAGGAAGCTATGTTGAATGACACGAATCCATTCCTGCCCAATCTTGAGGTTAATATGGTTGAAGTGAATCTAAAAAAGCCTAATCAGCTATCGTTAAAGGTCGATCTTGCTCCAACCAACCAAGAAGACATCCCACTCAACCAGTTCAAGGGCGACATTGGTCTCCTCAATCGGGCGGTACTGAGCAAAACACCATTCGACAAGATAGGCAGGGTTCACAACTATGAGACTGATGTGCCAGAAGGACTATTCTCGGATGGGGAGATCCTCCCAAATCAAGGTTGCATGACCGCTACACGACTCTTAGGTAAGTCAGGAGGAATAGTTAGTATTGGCCACAATGAACGACCCTTAGGGCATGTTTGGGTGGTGGAATTAGAGGGATTAGGTGGGATGGGATTCATCTTGTCCTGTGCCAATTCCACTCCATGTTTGGGAAGAATGGAAAAGCTTGGAATTAGATTAGATGGAATTACATTGGGTCCCGTGTCAATTTCACTCAATGTTAGCAAGTTGTGTAGGTCCCACCATGATGTGTGGGCTATATCCACACTGTCCACCCATTTTTTGAGATTATTTTAGAGCATGGGCCAAAAAATCAGGTAAATCTAAAGCTCAAGTGGACCCACCATAGAAAGCAACGGGGATTGAATACTTACCGTTGAAAACTTCTTTGGGGCCATATAAGTTTTGGATCTACCTCAGTATTATCCCATGGCAACAGGGGACAATCCTTGCCATGGGTAATAATTATGTTTTTTGAATCCCATCCCACCTAATCCCTTCTAATCCCACCACCCAAATACGCTCTTAATTGCTACTAATAAGTGAGGGTACCCAGCTAGAGGACGGTCAAGCCCCCACCAACTCGAGGAGGAGAGTAAAATCGAGTTATGCATATGAAATTCATAGTAACACTATGGGCATTGACTTGAACTCAAAAATGCTAATGACAGAGGCGTCGAGCAACTATGAGAAGAGAATCAGAAGAAGTCACAGACTTTGCTTGGACAGATGTAGTCCAACTACAACCATTCAAGAGAATTCTTGTGTTTGAAGAACTAGTGCCTGTAAATACGATAGGGGCACTCCTGTCTCCCGTGTTACGTGATCAGGAGTCTAATGTTTTTGTTCAGTCTGATTGGTCAACTAATCCAAAGGAGGAAGATGTTTGTGGTAATTTATCACATTATCTCAATGATGAATGCTTCCAGGGGATGAATAGTTAGTAAATGAAGTAGTAACAACTCTTGAAGCATTGCAATTCATCTTACTAGCAGGTGCCTAGGCCAGCCTTATGAACAATGAAAGCGTTAAGCAGGATGAAGACCTTGATACACAAATGGATGTGGGAACACTAGGGGGCAATGTCTGAAGGAAGAGATTGTGTTCGAGGCATTTCCACTGGCCATGTTCCATTATAATATGGTGTTTACACTGCCTTCTAGCTTCCAGGCCAGACCAGCCAAGTAGAATGGCATGTGATTTTGAAGAATTCAGTCCCCTAGTGGTGATATAACATGCCTCCTTTCCATTTGAGGAGACGACTAAAAATAAGCCTGAAATGGATGAAACTTCACATGTAAACACAGTTGCAGTGGAGTCGAGGGCCATGTCTGAAAGAGTAGTCATAGAAAGACCCACTCATGGCATGATGCAACATCTCAAGCCATTGTACATATCTTCTCAACTCAAAGGATGCCTAGTCACTAGAATCCCGGTAGATAATGGGACCGTCGTCAACCTATCACCATTGAGAATGATGTCAAAACTAGGGAAGACAATGATCAATTTGATCCCTTTGGAGGTTACCATCAGTAATTTTGTTGATCACATTACGAACACTCACGGAGTCTTCTCAGTCAACTTGATTGTTGGGACCAAAATGGTATTGGCTCAATTTTTTGTGGTTGATACTTTATCCAGCTACATGTCCTATTGGGTAGAGACTGGATTTATTCATTCGCATGTATCTCCTTGTCCTTAAATCAGTTCGTAATCTTCTGGAATCGGGATAAAGTTAAACTAGTCCTGGTCGATAATAATCCCTTCTTGGCCACTTCAAATGCAAATGAAGCCTATTATTATGTAGAAGAAGTAGGACCAATTTGGTTTACTGGAAGGAACAAGTTTGGCCGAGCAATTGGATTATCCATAAAAAAGAATCCAGATAGTGTTATGTAAGCCATTGAGGAAGTAATTCAACCAAGTGATATCCTGTTGAGGGACATTGTTCCTTATCGACTGGCTCCACCCTATGCCATTGAAGAAATCGCATGACTGGTACATCAAGGGATAAGCAATATCAGGAAAATTTCACGGCCGAAGTAAGGAGGCTTAAAGAAAGCCTAAGAGATGTAGATGATGTTTGTCTGGTGAACTTGGCTAATATGGATGTCTTAACCGAAGAGGACTACATGGAGCTTAAGGAAGCCCCTGATAAGTTGGAGGACTTTTTACCACAAGTTCAAGATCCTTTAGTGGAAGTCAACATAGGTACCAAAAAAGACCCAAAGCCTACGTTCATCAGTGATTTGTTGAAAACTCAAGAGAAAGCATTGTTGATTAACTTACTTGAAGAGTTTTTTGATTGCTTCGTATGTGATTACCATGAAATGCTAGGACTCGATTGATGCTTAGTTGAGCACATGTTACCTATAAAAGAAGGGTATTAACTACATAAGCAATCGCCCAAGCGAATGACGGCTGAAGTAACCTACAAAATAAAAGAAGAAATCGAATGACTTCTGAAGGCTGGTTTCATTAGGCCTATCAAATACACTAAGTGGATTTCAAATGTTATCCCAGTTTATAGAAGAAAGGTAAATTATGAGTTTGCATTGATTTCTGAAATTTGTATCTAGCCATGTCAAAAGATGAATACCTAGTCGATTAGCTGATCGATAGGGCTACCAGGCATAGGATCATATCCTTGATAGATGGCCATTTCGGGTATAGCCAGATTTATATCGTAATGGATGATGTGCTAAAAATAACATTTAGATGTCCAAGTCTGTTAGGAAATTACTGTTGGGTGGTGATGCCATTCATACTTAAAAATGAAAGAGCCATATATTAAAGAGTAATGAATGCCATATTCCATGATATGATTGGCTGGTTTATGAAGGTCTATGTAGACAATATAGTAGTGAAATCGGCTGATATAGAAGATCGTGTCATTAAATTGCACAAATCGTTTGAACGAATGACGCTCCATAAACTAAAAATGAACCCCCTAAAGTGTGTTTTTGGTGTTTCGGCCAATTTTATTTTTTATTTTGGATTCCTGGTGTATCAACGAGTAATAGAGGTCGACCAAAATAAGGATCGACCAATCATTAATGCTCACCCACTGAAGAATAAAGCAGAGCTGCAACAATTCCTAGGCCAAGTTAATTTCATGCAAAGATTCATATCTAATTATGCAGGGAAAAACAACATTTTTGCCATTAATAAAGTTGAAATAAGGGTCTGAATTCGAATGGGAGGTAGGGCATCCACTAGATTTTGATAAAATTAAGGAATATCTTATGAACCTGCCAATGTTGATGCCACCAGTTGAAGGTTGACCTCTCAAGCTTTACATTGCAGCATCAACTGAGTCGGTTAGAGCTCTCTTAGCCCATGATGACGAGACCCGGAAGGAGTGTGCAATTTATATTTAAACCGAACATTACTCGATATAGAGAAACATTACTTAAATATAGAGAAGCTATGCCTATCATTGTACTTCGTGACCACTAAATTAAGACATTATTTGTTGGCCGACATAGCAAATGTAATAGCAGTGACTGGTCTAGTGAAATATATGTTGAAGCAGTTGATTCTGAATGACCGAATTGGCAAATTAGTACTGGCTTTATCTAAATTTAATCTTTGTTATACTCCACAAAAGGCAGTAAAGGGTCAAGCCATTGCGAATTTCTTAATCGACTACCCATCTGATCATGAGGAACAAATTTCTCTAGAGATTAGGGATTTGTATTGCATACAATTGACGCACATAGAAGTTGATTTTTGATGGGTCAAATATGCATAAGGCGTCAGGAGTAGGCATAATTTTAATCACACGAAATGGAAATAAATAGGTGTTTGTATTCTAGTTGAAATTTGACTGCACCATATAATCAGGCTAATTATGAAGTTATGATAATTGGCCTAGAATTATTGATGGAGTTAGGTGCAAGAACTATGATGGTGATAAGAGATTCATACTTAGTGATCAATCAGATAGCAGTGCTGGACAAGTGTACTAGCAAAACTTATTGCCATACTATGCCTTAACAACTTAGATGATGGATAGTTTTGAAGAAGTGGAACTAATGCACATAACTAGGGATCACAACATGGATGCCAGTGAAATGGCGCAATTAGTTGTAGGGCTTGATGTGTTGGGAGGGTCATCCAAAAGAACGATTGCTATCCAGAAAAGATCCCTACAATCTATTTTTGAAAGAGGAAGCGCTATGGAAATAGGCTAAGTAGAGTTAGGTGAAGAAAATTGGAGGGCTCCTCTCATGGGTTACCTTCAAAGCCTGTGTAATAAGGTTGACAAGAATGTGAGGAGGTTGGCTACAAATTATGTCATGATCGACAATGAACTCTATCAAAAGGGGGCTGACAGAGTCTTACTTCGATGTCTGTCTAAAAAAGAAGCTTTGTTGGCAATGGGTGAGGTTCATGAAGGGATATGCGGGGTTCACCAGACAAGGAGAAAAATGAGAATCATGCTTAGGTGTTATAGGTATTTCTGGTTGATAATGACAAATGATTGCATACAACATGCCAAAGGTTGTGAGGCTTACCAGAAAATGGGCCAATTCAAATGTGCCCCCCATGAAAATACATTCAATCATAAAACCTTGGCCTTTTTGGGATTGGATGTTCGCTTGTCACCCTAAGTGTAGGGTTATGATGTGGTAATAATATCGGTGAGACCGAGGTCACACCCACAAAGACTTGCTTTATATGAATTCTGAAATAAACTAAAACTAGAACTAGAATCTGCTAACTAAAATCTAGATGTAAAGATATTAATGTTGAAATAACTATCAATAATAATGGAAAACTAGAGCGCCAAGGATCCACTTGTAGTCATCTTAATGATACTTTACTTATTTCAATTGATAACACGATTAGAATGGAAGTCATATCCAATCTAGTCAAATGATAGAGCAGTTAAAACATCATAGATATATCAAAACAAAATTTAAACATTCATAGAATAAGTTCTGTCATAAAGCCTCAATGTAATGATTGCAGGGAATTCATAGCATCTATCATGCCTATAGTCAATGATAGATCAAGGAATTTTATAGATAACACAATTGCAAAACAGGTAAGAACATATCAAAAGCTTCCTAAGCATTTATTGTGCCCGGAGTTGACAATAGATTAAATGAAACTGAAAATATTCCTTCACAAACCAAAAACCATGAATTGTTCAACATGAAATCTAAATAACTTTAATCAAAGAAAAATAAACATTAAAATAAACTACAAGCTTCACCTCTTAGTTTTGGATAAGTGATTATTTAACCATGGACATGATTAAACTAGAACTCTTAAAGAAAAGCATAAAAACTAACTAGAAAAGAAGGATTAGAGAAGAAGAACTCCTTGAAGCACCATAACCCCTTGCTTTACTCCTACCCTATTTCATTCATAGAAAGACTTAAAACATCCCTTTATATAGGTTTTGATTACACCGTCTTTGAACCGACCTTGAATTTACACACTTTTGTTACGCTTCGGTTGTACTGTCATTGAACTGACCTTGAATTTACGCACTTTTGTAACACTTCGGTCGCATCAAAGTTGCATCTAAAAAATTTATATAAAATCTGTCGAACTTAGATCCCACTTAAGCTGTCTTAGGTGAGACCGAATTAAGTCTGAAAATCATAATTTATCGCTAAACTGTTTTGTGCACTTTCAGTCGGACCGAACAAACTTTAAGTAGGACTGGACAATCCTTTTTTTTTTTGTATTTAACTTGTGATTTTGCCAGTCTTTTCTCCATCCTTTGCACTTGAATTTTTTGGATCTTTGGCATATAAATTCTTCATTAAACACCTTCAAATTTTTAAATATTCACTTGGTCATTCTTTGAGCATTAAATCTTCTCTTTAATCGTTCTTTTCTCCTTAGCTCTTCAAATCACTTCATAAGAGAAAATATGTATAATTAGATCAATTAAGTACGTTCATGTTCTCAAAACCAATGAATAACCAGGGAAAAATATACAATATTTCACACTTAACATTGGATGATCAATTTGATCAGCTAAATTCATTTATCTTTATCACGAATAGATTCTTTCATCATTGTGACAACCGATTATTTCACTAAATGGGTGAAAGCAAGACTTGTGAAAAGAGTTAGTCATCGAAAAATCATAGAATTCATTAAAAGTGGCATCATTCATCGATTTAGAATTTCAAAATCTATAAGGATAGATCGAGATACAACATTTTCATCAAAAGAGGTGCGGGGGATGGCGGACAAATATGGTATACAAATCTTGCATTTAATGCCATATTATACACAAGCTAATGGCTAGGCCAAAGCTAGTAACAAAGTAATTAAAAACATCTTAAAGAATATGATCAAGAAAACTCTCGAGAATGGCATATAAAGTTATCAGAAGCATTGTGGGCTTATAGAAACTCACCCCGAACAAGTATTGGGATGAGTCCATTTACTTTAACTTATGGACATGACACAATAGTGCCCCTATAGGTCATTGTGTTATCCTTAAGGACCACCTATCTGGTTGAGTTGACCCCTCCTAAGTTTATAGAGGCCATGCTGGTCGAGTTCGAAAGATTAGATGAGATTCGAATGAAAGCCCTTAATTCGATCGTTGCCCATAAAGTGGTGGTTGCTCGTGCATATAATAAAAAAGTAAAGGAACAATCCTTTGGAGAAAGGGATATGGTTTGGAAAGTTATATTGCTGATCAATCATGTAAATCGTGCTTTAGGTAAAAAGTGGTCTCCCACATGGGATGAACCATATGTCGTTGCCCAAGTTCTCAAGGATAGAGTGTATATTTTGAAAGATATGAATGGAAAAATTGCAATGACTCCAATCAACAGTCAATTCCTGAAACTACATTACCCCTCGCTATTAGAGATAATTCAGGAACAGGTCAGATAAGTTTAAAAGATTTACAATTATCGACAAGAGAATAAATGCAAACCATTTGTATTGCAAGAAACAGGGCCTTAAAACAGTAGGCCGTTTGATTAAGAGAGAGAGAGAGAGAGAGAGAGAGAGAGAGAGAGAGAGAGAATTTATATGTGCAAAAATAGGAGATCCTCGATCGATCGACCGAATTATAGATAAGTTGCCTTAAGTTCTTCGAATTTCTTAGCGGCCAATTCCTTTGCCTCCATAGCCCGTGTGTGCGTACTCCTTGATGACTATGTTAAGGCATCGGTTGACAGTTGTGAACTCTTGCTCGACCCTCAGTTTCTTCGACCTGCTAGATTCTTCATGAATTTGATAGAGTGCTATCTAGGACTCAATGAAGTCTAGGAAGTCCTAAGTCCAACCAATCCCTTTATAGGTAGTGGCTAGAAGTATCTGAGAGGTCAGAGAAGAGGTTTTCGTGATGAGCTTCCAATGATCACAACATCCTTTTGTTGAAGTGATGTTGGCGAGTCCAGTGTAGTCAATCTCTCCACGCCGCATCGTATTAGACCGAGAGAGTTAAAAACTTAGCATGGATAAATGAACTATTCCCCTATAGAGAAGCACATTGGTGAAGTTCTAGATTGGCCTTTGAATAAATATCCCTAAGGCATTATATTTCAGAAAGAGTCTCAAGGATTTCTTGTAGAGACTCGTCAGTTTTTGTTGCCTTGTCAGCATCTGAGATGGTCCATAAACTCTGTCCCGATGAACTTCTTATGAAGTTTATATTTGAAAGACGTTCGGCCATATCTTTAGCAAAAGCCATTTGAGATTTTGCTATTGAATGCTCTGCCTTAATTCGGTCGACAATAGCACATATATGGTATTGTTCTTTGGCGAATCCCAAGAATTCTTGGAGAATCGGTGACTTGTTTACAAGGCTAGGATTTGACCAAGAGAAAACATGATATGATTTGACAAATTGTTTGAGCTTATCAACCATCTTGGCCATCAAAGTTCCAAATGACCCCACTTGCATGAGGATTTAGAGTTCTCCCTTGAGGTTTTATAGATTGAGAGAGAGAGAGAGAGAGAGAGAGAGAGAGAGAGAGAGACTCGGTCACAACAATGTCTTCAACAAGAGCCCATTCGAAGGAGGAAAGGATCTCATTAAGTGGAAGGACACTATCAACAAAAGTAAGGAGAATGGGTGCTTTGCCTGTGATTATTGGCACAGCAGTGGGTAATGGGTGGGTATCAGGCTCAGGAGCATCGATTGCTAGAGTCACTTCCGTCGTTGGCTCAAGTACAATTACTTCATGAGTTAAAGACTCCTCGACTGTTGGAAGAAACGGTTCGGCCGATGAAGAGATTGGTCGAGGAGAGGATCTTTTGCCAGAACTCTAAGGGTAGCACTCAGCGACCGTTCTCCTTCTTCCTCTTGTTCTTGGTTAGCTGCGGCAGTGGCAAGGGTCACAGCTTTATAAGAGGTATGAGAGGGAAGAGCTTCAGCACTGACTGTTTCCTCATAGTCAACAGTCCAAACGTCGGCCACTTCAGGAGCATCGATTGTTGGTTGGCATTGTTGCAGCAGTTGTGCCACTATGATTTGCTTTTTCACTACCAATAGTTATTAGGTAATTACAAAAGAAGGTTATAGTTAATCGAATAATAAAGTAAGAGACTCAGAATAAAAATGCAGGTAAGCAATATCCACCTAAATCAGAATGGACGACGTAGGTGATGAATAGGTTGTTTGTAGGCTGAGGGCTTTTAATAATCATTGCCATTGCTCATATTGAAGTAGGGAACAGTGGCAGATTAGGATGATAGGGATTACGATTTTTGTCATCAAATGAAATATCATGATTATTCAATTTCTTCTTATCATGCAACCATTTGTTCCAGCATTTATTATAATGAGCTTCCTGGAGACATTTCAAACCTTACTCGATTTCTTTGGAATAATCTTCGATAGTGAGTCCTGGCCAGTATTTAGTTTTGAAGTATTTTTTAAATGAAGCTATGGCCTCAGTTGAGGAAGTAGTTGTTTGTCATCGTCCTTTCGATGAAATTGATAATAGTTGATTGGCATTGATTGGTTGGGGAGGAGGATTGGTGCACTTAAAGATTATAGTTAGTTGAGGAGGTGGACCAAGAGGAACTCCTAAATCAAGAACTCTCTTCAAACCTGATGTTGGCTAATGAGCTAATGGAGATGAGGGAATAACAGATACCTTTACCACAACTTTTTGGTGCTTTGGGTGAATAGCTATTGTCTCGGTCGGTGAGGTTTGTCGAGTGGACGCAGTGGCCGATCTGGTCTCCAGCCTATTAGTCTTTCAAGTGGACATAGCAGTCGATGGGCTCCCCAACCAATCAATGCCAATTGAATATTATCAGTTTCATCGAAAGGACGACGACAAACAGCTACTTCCTCAACTGAGGCCATAGCTTCGTTTGAAAAATACTTCAAAACTAATGAATTGATGGAGATGAGGGAATAACATATACCTTTGCCACAACTTTTTAGTGCTTTGGGTAAACAGCTGCTATCTTGGTCAGTGAAGTTTGTAGAGTGGATGTTGTGACAACCCGAGTTTTCAAAACTCGAGTATATGACTCGTTTTCCAAAAACTCAAGTGTTAATCTAGCATTCAATCCCAACAACTAGCGTATGTGATTATAAGATAAGAGTGAGTATTTAGGCGAAATAAGAACAAATCAAACATAAAAGAAATTTCATATACATTCAAATCTTACGAGCGGCTGCCCAAATGACTTATACAAACCAATGTTCCAATACTTACAATTACAAAATGAAATAATATCGCATATGAAACAAAGTAAATTATAACTAATCTTAAGTTGTAAAATCACGTAACAACTCTTAGAAATTGCAATCATGTGTCCTTGACAATTGTACCCTACTCCTCACCAATATGAATATGAATATCATCTAGGCCACCTGCACTACTTATACGGTTATATATTTGATGAATGAGTTGCCAGCTCAGTGTGAATTCCCCTCAAGATTACACACCGTCGCATTAGGTAAACATAGTTGTAAACAAAAAAACATTCAAAACAATACACGATGCAGTCTTATTAAATGCATGGATGTGTGAGTGCACATCAACTGGGGATGCTCATCTAGTTGGCTTTTGGGTGAAACCCATGATGTGGCCGGTCACCAGGGAAAGTACATCGTACATGCATAGTGCCAAACTCACTGAAGGTGGGTCGATAGTTGATGGTCTGGGAGCTAGCGAAACAATATCACGACTAAGAGCACATGCTACAACATCCAGAATTAGTCGTCTGTCATTGCCCATATGTTATGAATGCATGATTAGCCAAACCATTATTATTCCGATTATAACTAGCCAATTTAAGAAAGCTCAAAGGTCACTACGAGGGGTTCATCACAAAGCGTAGGCCGACAGCTCGAGCATAGTACCCATGACTACCATCCTTGGCTCATGAGGCTACCACCTTAAGATGTTTAATGGGAGCCCATCGACTAGTGGCCAATCGTAATTCAGGATATGGGGCTTACCATCGCATGGTTGCCCAAAAAAATAATGCATCAATCCCTCATAGGGCAAATACCAAAATTGAGCCACATAGGGAAAATATCAAAACTAAGCCACATAGGGCAGATATCAAAACTATATGATAAAAGATCATCCTCAAAAATCATTTAGACACAACAACCCATGGATAGTAGGCCCACATCAATATTCCATTTAACCCATCATTCAAGTAACCACTTAGCCAAAGGTCTATTATAACCACGATCGATCAAGTTACATCCCAAGTCTGGATGTACATCTATAAGTGGAGTTTCCCCACGATGTACCAATTCAAGTTTCACAAGCAATCCACGGGCATGAGAAATTATACAAGTACAACATATAGATGTTCATGTAGGATAAATATTGAGCAAGTAATCTAGCATTCAATCCCAACAACTAGCGTATGTGATTATAAGATAAGGATATCAATTATCAACCAAAATTAAAGTAGTAACTATCACTTAAGCTAATGGGAAAATGAAAAGTTCAAGGGGAAGAAATTATCACCTGATGAACCGAATCACCTACTAGTGTCGCTAGGTGCGTGCGCCCTTAGAACCGAATCCTACCATGAATTATAAAATTTGTACGGTCAGATTCAAGTTTCATACACAATCTACAGTTAGGATTATAACCTAGGGTTTCATCCTATAGTTTAGTTCTAGCCTTGATTCTAGGATTTGAATGTTAATTGATGTAGGATTAACCATAATGTTGATAATATTAATAATTATAAAATCGCCATTAATACTAGCGATGTAATTGTTATTAGCTAACATGACAACATTAATCCTTATGATGATAATAAATATTATGCTATACTATTGATGATAATAGTTAAGAGCAATAGATAAAATACTACTATTTAATAATTGTAGCTTTGTTTATAATAACTAGTTTTAAAAAAATTATCGACTAATGGTTAATCATATCTAATATTAGCAATCCTAATAATAAGAGTGGTAATAATGATATTAATACAACAAGTCTAGTCTGGAAAGAAAACGTTGACTCACCTACGTCGACTCGCTTCGACCCACAAACTCGATTTTCTCCTAACTCAAACCAACTCAACGAGTCACCCATGTGTGGTTGGATCTCCACGAGCAATTGTTGGAAGGCTGGCCGAATCAGCCCCAATCCGTGACTCGGTTGGTTTGCCAAGTCAACTCAGCAATCATCCTCCCAATCTCCCTCTCTTCTTCTTCTTTTTCTTTCTTTTTCTATCTTATTTTCTCTCTTTCATTCCTTGCTGGGACTCCAGCCATGCTTGGACCGGGCCCAACCTTGACTCGATCTAGCTGGGCTCGGTTCCAGCCGAGTTAACTCGGCTACAACCTAAGATTCAAACTCCCTATCTCTCTCCCTCGTTCTCTTTTCCCTCTTCTTTCTCTCGTTTCTTTCTTCCTCTCTTCCTGTTGGAAAATTCCAGCAAGAAGACTGACCAGGCCATACCTGAGACCACTCAACTCGGTTGGGTTGACTCGAGGGTAAGCAACAACAACCCACTACTCTCTCTCTCTCTCATTTCCTCCTTCTCTCTTCTTCTTACATGCTCCTCTTCTCTCCCTGGCTTTTCATAAGGTCTGGAACAGACCAAACCCATACCCAGCTCAACCTAAGCCCGGCTCCAATCACCTAGGTCAACCTAGTCACTCGAGTGGTCGCACCAGCTACTCGGTTCGAGCTAGTGTAGTAACGCACCCACTTCCTCATTTCCCTCTCTTCATTCATCCCTTCCTTCCTTCCTTTTTTTTTCTTTTGCTAAAACCCCAGCATGGCCCTAATCCAGACCCAACTCGGACTGTGACTTGACCGAGTCAAGCCGGTGCGCACAGCAACACCCTCCCATGAACTCCCTCCATCTTCTTTCTTTGCTTCTTACTATCCTTCTTCTTCTTTTCTTCTTGCTTCTCCTTTCTCTCTCTCTCTCTCTCTCTAGACCTTCACGAGGCCCAGACTCAAACAGACCTTGCCCCAAACTCGTGACAACTCAGTGCAGCTCTAAACGAGGAAGATGAGCTGCTGCTAATGGTGGATTGCCATCGGGCAGGTTATTCTCTAGAACGAGGCTTAGAAGTGGTTGGGATCCATGCATAGGAGCTTGAGGATGTTTCAAGTTGAAGCTCCGAGAAGGTTTGGCTGGTGGGTTTGAAGGAAGAAGCTTGCAGATGGGTTTTCTCCTGCAGCCCTAAGAAACAGCAATGATAGCATTTTTAACATGCCTTTTAGGGTTTTCTGCACTCAAGGGTGTTGGAGTGGATGGTTTGGATCTATTTAGAGGAGTCTTTAAAAGCTAATGAATGTTTGGGATCGAGCCAGTGCACTAAGAGATATACCCGTGGTTGCTCTTTCTCTGTCTCTTTCTTTAGATGAAACCTTAACTTTATAGGGCTAGGATTGAGTCAAGTGGATGGCTAAGATTGAGGGAGGAGGGCTCACGCGGATTGCCAGCGTGGCAGCAACAGTTCATACTTTCTGTTTCTGGAAAAATAACCACACGCTGCTTTGTTTAGGCTCGAGTTTGAGTACATGCATGTGTGCGTGAGTGTGTACGGACAGTGTGGATTTGGTCAGACCCACCTCCCGGATCATATGAAGATCAAGGTGGTCCACATTAATCACAATGGGTTGGTTTTGAGAGGGCTGGAAACACAACTTGCCTGCACACCAGCCTTCTTGCGATTGACGCCATGTGTACACATGAGCTTTCCAGCATTTGAAACACTTGGGTTTTGATTAACTCTCCATGGACTCTGTGATGGACGGTTTGAATTATACTAAAGAGGCCATAAGGTGGGTCATTGATCGAGCAAAGCATCCGTCCGTTTGAAATGGACGTTGGTGGGAAAAAAGGAAGAAGGAATATTTCCTTCTTTGGAAATCATCAGGACAAACTCGGCTTGACCCGATTTTACATATAGTGCACAGCTGGTGCATGCCCCCTGGTGCACTCACAACACTAAAAGTGAGGTCCACATTAATGTGCTATAAAATCGTATCCATTCATCAGATTTCATGGGTCCAAGTAGGACCCTTTACCATAGATTGAGTAGGTCGAAAGCCCAAGTGGGCCGTACGTTTAGATTTCTATCCTTTATGTGTAGTCTTGCCTGGATCCTATGGCTATATCACGTTCAATCTAATCATCAGCGGCTATAAGAACCCTAGGGTCTAGCTATGTGAAATCAAGAGGTTGGATTAATGAACTGATCACCTAAATGTGGGACAGGTGATAAACCATTAAATTGGATTTGTGGAGCCGATGAATGGTGGATTTGCTAAGTTGGGTCCCAAAAGTAACAATATATGGTTCAATTGTTCTAATAAAGTATTAAGTGAAATTTCATCGCGATCAAATTCCCATAACTAGGCCTTTTGAAATTTGGCATCGATTTCACTAAGGTGTAATGGTCCATCTTTAAAAATAATGGATGAATCATTTGATTTAAGGATGAAGACCTCTTCTAATGGTCCTAAGGGTTATAAGGTTTGTCTAGATGAAGATCCATGGTTGAATTGGTGGTCTGATGGTTTGATTGTGATGACCGAGTGGCGGACCTTTATGTTGGACTTTGTGATCCAATGGATGGTGGGTCTGATGATCTAAGGCCTACAATTGATAATGTATGGCTCCATCTGTCTAATAAGGTAGGGTTAGACTTCCATCACCATTTGGATCCCAGCAGCACAGTGGTTTCCTAAAGATCAATGCCACTTTTGGGATGAGATGATTGTTTGTCCTTGAGAATCAATGGTCAGATGATTCGATATATGAATGAAGATTGTACTAGATGGTGTAGATGGATAGATTGAGGACCACTGGATGATGATGTGTAAGGTGAGTCACGCATGATCCCATGCACGTGTAAGTAATCTAGATCTTCAAGGTGACACCCGAGTACTGAAAAGTACGAGGCGTTACAGATGCAGTGGCCAATATGGTCTCCATCTTATTGGTCTTTCGAGTGGATATAATGGCCGATGGGGGTGCTACTCTTTTCTTCCCTTTAGGCTCCATGGTAGAGAAGAGTTGGGTGATGATGTCTTGTGAGAATTTATTAATTAACTTCTAATAATGGCTTTCCCACCAAGCAACGAAGGTGTCCATTACCTGAGGTTGATTTGGATAATAAGGATAAGAAGTAGGCTGGACTCTTGAAAAGAAATATACATAAAACGATAGAGTTCAACTTTATCAACGATCGACCGACTATAGGGAGGCTGATTGCAAGTTATTTGAGTAAATGGATAAGGGATTTATTGGACCAAGCCAAATTGGCGAGTGAGCAAGTTAAGGTAGTATTGTTCAACCCCATCTTTAGAATTTTTGTCAGAATCAACCATACCACCATAAGGAAGATCCCTATAGATGAGTTGACTTTCCCATGCTCTATGTAGCAAGGATACCTCATCATTAGCTTCTTGCCTAGATTGGCAGTAAACTAAGTAGGACCGTATTCTCCGTCATGGAATGGGATGAATGATTGATTCTGCTTGCCTTGATCTAGAGGAAAAAATAAAGTGCTCATACATAAAATTATTGGACATCTTGAGGAGAGTTGACGACGCATTCGCCATATGAAGAATAAGTGATGCCAGAATGGATAGAATTATGTACAAGGTTAGAACAAAAGTACTGATAAATCCACATCTGAAGAAGCAGTCCTCCTCCGTGATATAAACCCTTGGTGGTGACTTCGTAGATGCATCTATATAGATAACTGAGTACAAAAGGTGCTATGGCAAGCTTCCAACCTTGAGCGAGTGCCTCAGCCAATGGAACATACTCATTTGTGATTTGCAGAACATTCACATAAAATAAATATTGGCAAATTCAGAGTGGTAGAAAAGTCCTATGCTTTTCATAATCGGCTGGTCCACTATGTTTGCGATAAGCCTGCATGAAATGAGAGTAGTCTTTACCAACCTTATTTGTAAAGAGTCTGGGAACCTTTTGTGTAAAACCTGGATAGATTGCTTCACCAGAAGGAAGTAGTTGAGTCAGTGTTGCAACATCCATGATAGTTGGACTCATAAGGCCATAACCAAAGAATAATGTGTTGGTGGAAGAGCTCTAAAATGTCGAAGTAGTAGTGAGAAGAGTAAGACTGATGAATAGTCGTGCATGGATAATTTAATGCATTTGTAAATGCCCGAATTCCTCCATGCTATCTCATACCGAGAAGAAACCCGAACAAACAAAATATCCCATTCTGGTAGTGGTTTTGGCCATGAACGAGGATTTTTCAAAGCATTGGTAGAATCAAGGATGGATTTGGATTAAATCAACAAAGTTTCACCAGGACTGCTAACCTCATCGATGTCTATTGTGGGATCAAATGCTGGATGCAGGCAGTGATATTCTCCATTGGGTGTTTGAAATACTATTTTGTTAAGACATTTCTCAGAAAGGGCATCCACTACAGTAATAAGATCATTCTGATGGAATCAGGTAGCCATTAATTAAAAATGAAATCAGAGTTCTAGTTTGAATGTTCGGAAAGGAAGAGGAAAATGTAAGAATGAAAGAGAACTAAAATGACGCTTATATCAATCGAAGAAGTAAAACATTTATTTATGCATCATGAAGATTTTTATGGGAAATGATGTGAAAACATGTGTTAAGACAGGGTTTGACCCTTGTTTCGATAAAAGGCAATTGTTGCTGACGTGTTGCAATAAGTTGATCGGAGACAGTTATTAAAGTGATGACACATGTGAATAATTAATGCCACATTAATGAGGGGTCGCACGTCACTTTCACCTTTTTCCAAAAATGAAGCAACATGGGGAGCAATGTTCATCCCTGTGGTTGTCATTCTTCATAAGTACCAATCAGAGTAGGTTGCATGTGATATGTACAGACTCGCATGGTGTTTTTGAAGATCTATAGAGATGTATGGAGAATATTTCTTAATAACATAACTGGAATGCATCGAGTAATGCCACGTCATTGCAAAGATGGTCGATCGTGAGGGAATGGTTATAGGGCAAATGGTAAAAAGAGGAGTAGAAGGTTGTGGTGCTAATGGTTATAGCAACAGTTGAGATGTGTGAAACATCTAGATAGACAGATTAAAATTATAAATAGAAGAGGAATGCAAGATGGAGTTTTCATCTCATATCAATCAAATCAAACCAAACATTATCTTTGAATTATCCTTTGAATTACCAGTCAATTACATTCCTTAGTGCAATCATTCTGTTACATTTCTTAATGTAATTCTTTATTTTCGGATTGCTGCTTACATTCCGTAGTGTAATCCATAGCCTTAATCGAGTAGCTAATAACTTTAGTTGTAATTTGAATCTATGTTCATACGCTGGATTCAGTTCTTCACTCGAAAAGGCATTATGGAATTGTTATCCACGACCGATTGTAAGAATTCATTCCTTATTTTTATTTTATTTGTATTGAAAAGTCCTTTTGTATGGAAGATAAATGTGTAAACGATCATCAAATGACAAATCCTACCCATGGAATATCACCTGATCCTGTTTACATTGAACGAGTGGAAGAATGGACGAGTGATCTCATCGTATCTCGATCATACAATACGTGTCTGCCTATCTCGGCGCTTGGGGTCATATCTACATCATTCATACATTTGACAAGATCACTTTAGATCTTGACCCCAAAAATGAGGATTTCCAAGGCTCAGGTGGACCACACCACAAATAGCAGTGGGACAATGATTCTCACCATTAAAACATTCACAGGGCCCAACGTAACATTTACTTTCCATCCAATATGTTTGTTATGGGGAATCTTGAATGAGGACAATCAGGGTCGTCCTGAGCTATTCGAATCAGTTATTGAAGCCTTAGAAGGAAAACATCGCGTCAAGTGTGAGCCGACCTCTGAGTTACGACTGTAGGCTGGCCAAGGCAAGCTCTTGTCCTCATCCTCATCTGAAAGGCGACGACATTCAATGAACTCAGACTTTGAGCATTCTGATGGTAAATTCCGACCACTATTACTCGGTCTCGGGCTTAGGCAAGACAAGGTCGAGCCCGGATCGTGATGTTCCGAGTACCGAACCTAAGCACTATCCTAAATGCGGATGTGACCGAAGATCTTGCCCGAGGATACGCGCCGTTAAGACACGATATGCTACACGACACTAAGATTACGGATAATATCTCCACGATTGCAGTATCCGCATAATTGAGTAAATTATGTCGAGATTAACGGACGCAATCCTCTCCACTCATAGGAATAAATACTAGGGGACCCCATTGCAACAGGTACGCAATATCTTACACCCTCTCTCTACATTATGCGACTTAGACTCAGATTCCCTAGCCTGACTTAGGCATCGGAGGGTCCCCTGTTTAAGCCATGGTCTCCTTTGCTCATCTTTCTGTGCAGGACCAGGGTCCGTTCAAGGCTCGCAGCATTGAGTGGAGGGTAGTCCAGATTTTGACCTCAATATTTTTTAGCATCATCTGTGGGAAGCGTAAACAAAAAGCTAGGAAGTTTTGTCAGAAATAAAGAGAGGAAAGAAAAAGGTGATAGCGGTGGAGCCTAAACCTAGCGGATAACATCAGTATTCTTCGCTGCTACATACCGAATTGGCTTCAAAAGGGTCGTCCCAAAGGACTCGGAGCCGAGAAGGAAAGTACAAGGCATTGCAAAATGAATTCCAGATGCTGAAGGACGAAATCAGCCGAATGAAGGTACAACAAAACCAACAGATACCTCTTAACATGGTAGAAACCACCCCTGCTCTCGAGGAACGACCACAGCAAGTCAGTTCTCAAGTGAGGGGGTCCCAAGCATAGTTCGCATGAGCTCCTAACCCTATGCACTATTGAGATATGAAACCACATCTAGGCAGCGCCACTCGACCGGTCGAGTGGGCTGCTCGATCGGTCGAGGGGCCCACTCAACGGGTCGAGGGCTGGCTTAACTCAAAGTCCAGCATGCTATAATTTTTTGGGTCCATAGTGCTTGACCGGTCGAGGCCCTTGCTCGACCAGTCGAGGAGCCGACTCGATTAGTCGAGGCTACGCAGATTCTTGCGAGGATTTGGTTCGGACTGTGAAAATTTGAGGTAGTTTCGTAAGGGTGTGAGAGGGAAGTTGCCTAAACTATAAATAGGAGTTCCTAGGGCTTTTCTAGACTATTCTAAGGTGTATGCAAAGAGTTTTTCTATACATCCAAGGGGAAGAGGTTAGTATATTGCTTGTAATCTCATTTTTTTTTCATAGTGAAAGTTTACACTCATGGTTTTTTACCCTTGTTAGGGTTTTTCCACGTATATTCTATCTTGTGGTTCATTAGAATGCTTTGATTCTTTTTCTAGATTATATTTCTTCTTATTTACCATTTGTGGGTGAGACCGAAGATTGGATCTCGGTTCACTAGCATTGTTGGTGTGCTGCGCAACACGCACAACGCAGTATCATAGAATTGGTCCGCCCGAGCCTTGGAACCCGCTCGGGATGCGGAGCCATCCTATGTGTCCGTAACTTCGGCTCTGGCCCCCATCAACCTTTGCCATCGGTTGGAGAGGAGAAGGTAAGGCAGAGCGCCTGAAGTAGTGGAGGCCTCTCAAGAGAGTAGTTGAGAACCAAAATCCTTGGGAGGCTCAATTTAAGGAACTTCGCGACCAGATCAAGACGTTGTAGAACCACTAGCAGTCCGTATCCATCCCGACTGCAGTCCAGGCAATGATAGAAGAGACAAAACCTCCCTTCACCTCAGAAATTATGGATGAGGTGATGTCGCTGAGGTTCAGGATGCCTCCCGTCATCCAATTCTCTGGGTCTGGAGACCTGTCGAAACATGTAGAAGCCTACCGTTCGTGGATGTAGATTCAATCAGCCACGAATGCAATGATGTGTAGAGCTTTCTTGATAACACTCTCTAGATCTGCTCAGAGTTGGTATCGGCAGCTTAAGCCCAAGTTGGTCGACTCCTTTGCGAAGCTGAGCAGATTATTCCTTACCCAGTTCATCTTTGGTAAGAAGAGTCATAAGCTGACTACTCATCTGTTCACCCTTAAGTAGGGGAACAAAGAGTCACTGAAAGACTTCATTACCTGCTTCAACGAAGAGGCGTTGTTAGTGGAAGACTACAATGACAAGATGACACTCTTCGCCATGTTCGGCAGACTCAGAGAAGGGAAGTTCACCTTCTCGATTAGGAAGAATCTACCAACCACCTTGGCCAAGCTCATCATTAGAGCCCAGAAATATACCAATGCCGAGGAGTTCTCCAACTCCTACAGGAACGTTTAAGCAGTTGAGCAGTCGTCCAAAGAGAAGAGACCGAGGAGCAAGGAGCCTCAGTTATCCAGCAAGAAGCCAAACGACCGTGCCTCTTGCGATCGCCGACTGGGCAGGAGGCCTGAAAGCAAGTTCCGCTCCTACACTCCCCTCAACACATATCCAGAGCAGATCCTAGTAGACATCAGGGATCAGAAACTCTTGCACTAGCCAGTTTGCATGAAGACAGACGCAGACCAGCTAGACAAGCATAAGTACTCCCAATTTCATCGTGATCACGGTCACAATACGAGCGACTGTGTGGTTCTCAAGGACGAGATCGAGACCCTCATCTGTAAGGGTCACCTGTGACGATATGCCAGGGAAGAGAAGTAAGCTTGGAGAGAAGAGTAGCTGAGCAAGACTACCAAAGAACCTGCCGAGATCCGCACCATCTATGACAATGCATCTGGTGGAGGCGACTCAAATAGGGCTCGCAAAGCTTATTCCCGGAGCTCAGACCCTAAGCATTACATCCACTTGGCCGAAAGGCCAAGGAAAGAACTCCGAGTGAGCCCCTATAGCTTGACCTTCATAGAGGACGGCAAGCGTTAAATTTAACATCCATACGACGATGCCCTAGTAGTGATGATGACTATAGCTAACCACAAGGTCTACCGCATATTGGTCGATACTGGCAGCTCAGCTGACATCATCTACGAGGCGTTTGAGAGAATGAGGATCGACAGGTCACGTCTCTAACCTGTGAAAACCCCACTACATGGATTTGTCAGAGATAAAGTAATCTCTGCGGGAGCCATCTCCCTCCCCATGACAGCAGGGGAAGGGCAACATCAGGTTACATGATAGACTTCCTCGTCATAAACATGCCTTCGGTGCACAATGTGATACTGGGTCGACCTTCCCTTAATGCGATGAGGGCGGTCATGTCCACCTACCACCTTATGTTGAAGTTTCTCGTCGAGGGAGGGGTCAAATACCTCCTAGGGGATCAACGTGAAGCTTGGAGGTGTTACATGACAGCTGTGAGAAAGGGATCGGTAAAGCAGGCCCTCATTGTTAACGTCCTCAACCCCAGAGCTCCTACAGAAGACTCCTCCATGGAGGACTTAGTGACCATCCCACTCGAGGAAGCCGATCCGAGCCGAACTGTTCAGCTCAGATCATCGTTGAGTTCCGAGCAGCGTTCCCAGATGCTGGCTTTCTTATAGTAGCATAAATATGTCTTCACATGGTCGCACAAAGATATGCCAGGCATCTCCCCTGACTTATGGTCCACAGGTTGAACATGGACCCGAATCACAGGCCAATAAAATAAAAGAGGAGAGCATTCGACGCCAAGAGATACTCGGCCATAACAAATGAAGTATTAAAGCTTCTCAGCATCAGATTCATCGATGAGATACATTATCCAGACTGGATTACTAACGTGGTCCTCGTGAAGAAGGCCAACGGGAAGTGGCGGGTTTGTGTTGACTATTCATACCTAAACAAGGCTTATCCCAAAGATAGCTTCCTCCTGCCACAGATTGTTCAATTGGTGGACAGCACGACCGGACACGAGCAACTCTCTTTCCCAGATTCTTACTCCGGATATAACCTGATCGCCATGCATCCTTCAGACAGGCAGAAGACAACCTTCGTCATGGATAAAGGTCTCTACTGTTACCGAGTCATGCCCTTTGGCCTGAAGAACGCTGGAGCGACGTATCGGAGGCTGGTGAACCAAATTTTTGCCAAGCAGATTGGTCAGACCATAGAAGTCTATGTCGATGACATGCTAGTGAAGAGCGTCAGAGTGTCTGACCACATCGCAGACCTCGGAGAGACCTTCTCGATCCTATGGGAGTACAACATGAACCTAAATCTCTCCAAGTGTGCCTTTGGAGTCATCTCGGGAAAAGTCCTCAGGTTTCAAGTCAGCTAAAGCGGCATTGAGGAAAATCCCGAGAAGATCAAGGCGCTGCTCGATATGAGCTCGCCTTAGACTATGAAGGATATCCAATGTCTTACCGGTCGGGTAGCAGTGCTCGGTCGATTTATAACCTGAGCTACCGATAAGTGTCTCCCCTTCTTCTAGCACTTGAAAGGTCACAAGAAGGCCGAGTGGATCCTGGAATGTGAGCAAGCCTTTCAGCAATTGAAGCAATATCTAGGTTCATCTCCCCTGCTATCCAAGTTGGAAGAGGGTGAACCCCTATTCTTATATCTAGTGGTCTCTGCCTTAGCCGTCAGTTCTGCACTAATCAGGGATGTTGGGGGTAGGCAGCACCCCATCCACTATGTGAGCAAAGCAATGGTACCCGCCAAGACCAGGTACCTGAGTATGGAGAAATTGGCACTCATCTTAGTTTTCTCGGCACGGAGGCTGTGCCCGTACTTCCAGGATCATACCATTGTTGTCCTGATTGATCCCCCCCCAGGAAAGTCCTTCAAAAGCCTGAGGTGTCAGGTCGACTAACCAAGTGGGAGATAGAACTCGAGGAGTTCGACATCCAATATCGTCCAAAAACTGCAATCAAGGGCCAAGTGGTGGCCGACTTCATAGCAGAGTTCACTACTCTGGAAGCAGAAGAGGCAGACGCAGATGTGGAAGCAGTTCCCGCGACCCCTCCAGCTCCCCCACTTATCCAGGATGTAGAGTCGGATCAGAAATGGATACTCTATGTGGACGAATCATCTAACTCTAAGCACACCGGGGCAGGGATTGTCATGGTGGCACCTTATGCAACCTCTATTCAATATGCAATCAGGCTCGACTTCAAAGCCTCCAACAATGAGGCAGAATACGAGGCCTTATTGGCCGGACTCAAACTGGCAGCCAGTCTGGGGGTTCAATCTCTCGAGGTGCGGTGTGATTCTCAACTCATCTTGAACCACATCTCCACTGAGTATGAAGCCAAGGAGGTAAGGATGATGTCTTATCTAGCAAAGGCCACGAAGCTGATAGAAAGGTTTTGGAGTTGCGTCATCACTTAAATTCTGAGAACGGAGAACACTTGGGTTGACGCCCCTTGCAAGGTTAGCCTCGGCCACTAAAGGAAAGGTTCCCCGGATAATCCCAATGGAAACTTTGGATAGTCTGAGCATCGACCAGACTAACCAGGAGATGGTCAATCCAGTAGAAACCACGCCGAGTTAGATGGACTCAATCTACAACTACCTCACATCTGGTGAGGCCCCCTAGGACAAATTAGAGGCCCGATGCCTGAAGATTAGAGCTGCATGATACATAGTGTTGGATGGAGTCCTATACAAGAAGGGGCATTCATAGCCCTACCTCAGGTGCCTCAGATCCAGTGAAGCAGACTACGTGATCTAAGAAATTCATGAGGGAATCTGTGGAAACCATTCCGGCGGTCACGCCTTAGCTCTGAAGATACTCCGTCAGGGGTACTTTTGGCTGACCATTCAAGAGGACTCCAAAAACTACGTCCAGAGATGTGACAAGTGTCAGAGGTTTGCTGCCATGCCGAGGCAGCCTGCGGAAGAGATGACCCCTATGAGTGGACCGTGGCCGTTTGCTTAGTGGGGAATCGACATCATCGGACCTCTGCCCAATGGGAAAGGACAAGTTAAGTTCTCTATCGTAGCGATCGACTATTTCATCATGTGGGCCGAAGCCGAACTAGTGGCAAAGATTACAGAACAAAATGTGATTGACTTCATCTGGAAGAATATCATCTGTCGGTTCGAAATCCCGCGCACCATTGTCTCTTACAACGGAAAGCAATTTGATAATGACAGATTCTGAGGCATGTACAGGGGGCTCGGTATCTCAAATGCATACTCCTCACCTTGGCACCCGCAGTCCAATGGACAGGTCGAAGCTGTAAATAAGGTTATCAAGCACCATCTCAAGACAAAGTAAGAAAAAGCGATAGGCAACTGGGCAGAGGAGCTCCCATTTGTCCTTTCAACCTACAGGACCACAACTTAGTCATCTACTGGGGAAACCCTATTCTCACTATCATACGGCTTGGAGGCAATCGTCCCAGTCGAGATCGGCCTCTCGACAGCTTGGGTAAAAAACTACCACGAGGATCAGAAAGCCGAGCAGATTGCAGCAAACCTCGACCTGCTCGAGGAAGCCAGAGACGTCGCCAGACTCCGAGTCGCCGCTCAACATCAGCAAGTGGCATGGTTCTACAATTCCAGGGTCAAAACGAGGCAGTTCCGACCAAGGGACCTTGTCCTCCACCGCATCTTCCAGAATACCACAGAGTCGGGGGATAGGACACTTAGACCAAACTGGGAAGGGCCTTATTGCGTGGTCAAGTTAACCAAGCTAGGCTCCTACCACTTGGAAGATCTCGAAGGGCGTCAGCTCCCCCACCCCTGGAATGCTGAGCACTTGAAGATTTACTATCCATGAGCATCTACTACCACGGAGGCTTCCAATAAATGTATAGCTCGGAGCTACTAGCTTTTAAGGCTGTTAATAAAACTCTCTTTCTACATGGTCCACTTGTGCGATCTATCTATAAACGAAAAGTTGCCTCTCACAAGCAGAGGCGAGCTCAACGGACCGATCCCTTAAAGAAGGGGTCGGCTTGTTGATCCACAAAAATCTGCAAAGTGGTCCTCTTATGTGTAGAGAAAAAACTCGTAAATGAACCGATCCCTTAATGAAGGGGTCGGCTCACCATATGTTAAAAGGTTTACAAAACAATAGCGCACGTCATTCGTGGATAGTTCACTCCTCAAGGGGTCGACTCTCGACATCAACAAATCGTCATGCAGTAATCAACACAAAACTATGCCCTTGACCGAGGGATAAAAGATCATTGTCTAAAAAATCATCAACCCAAAAATTTATATAATCCATAAGGTTTCAAAAAGAAAAAAGGGGGTATCTCAATCCCTCCAAGCAGAAGGACTAGCTGCCGAGCCGAGGGGCTGAGCATCAAGAGTGGCTTCGACGACGGGGTGGGGGGTGGGGCACTCTCGAGCTCCTCAACTGCTGTAGGTTCAATGTCCTCGGCCTCGTCCATAGCAAGAACGTCGAGGCCGATGCTCAGGTGAAGCTTTTGGACCTCAGCAAGGCAAGTGTCGAAACTGGTGTGGTAGCCGAAGAGATACATTTTGTCTAACTCTCTGGCCCTTTCCGACAAATCCTTGTACGCTGCCACTGCCTCAACAGCTTGAGAAACCACCTAGGCCTCGAGCTCCCTTCACAGCCTCTCCTGCTCTGCAGCAGTCGCGGCCTTTAGAATGGTCCGCTGCTGAGTTAACCCATCGGCGGCTTTGCATTATTCCCTCTTAAGGTCTTCTGCCAGCTACGCGCTGTACCCCTCCTCTTGCTCAACCGAGGCCTCTAGGAGGGGGACGACCTCCCGCATGCGTATGACTTCAGGGTCAGCCACATCGAAGCAAGCTTGGAGTTGATTGACCTCACCTTGGAGCATCAACTCCCTCGTTCGGCCTTCGTCAGCAGCCCTCCGCAACTCCTCTCGCTCCGCAGCCAAAGCCTCCAAAAGCTTTTCGAGCTCAGTCCTCTATACCTCCTGCTCCGTCCTCTGCGCCTCGAGCTTGGCCTTCTCCACCTCGAGCCGATTCATCTCCTTCAACCTCTCCTTCACTTCCACCATCATTGGCAGCGACCGATAACAGACCGCTGTGTAGTCATTCATGAACTTGACGTGGCTTCAAGAGAGCGTGTCGGCTATCTTCGACTCTGGTACATGCTTGACCGCCCAAGGGTTCAGCAAAGTCATGTGGTAACCAGGAGGCAGAGTCTCTGGAGTGGGCTCGGAAGCTCCTCTGACCCCACTGGCCACAGAAGCTTGAGTAGCTGCCTCGGGCGTGGCAATATATCCGATTAGGGTGTCGGTTCGGCCGGTTAAGAGCTCAACCTTAGCAGCAGCGCGGTAGGCTACGGATTGTGCGGGGACTTCAGCATCAGGAGTCTCCTCGACCACCTCTCTCCCTACCCCAGGGGGACCTGCAAGGACTGAGGGTGGAACCTCGGGGGTTTGTTCCTCTAGAGACAGCGTCGAGATGATGATAGGCTCAACTCCGACGAGGGCCTCGGGAGCCTGGACTCCGGGAGCAGGGGCCGGGGCTGTGATAGGTGTGGCTTCAACTGGGGCCACGGCAGGCACGGCTTCGACTGGGAAGGTCATGGCTGCAGCTGGAATAGGTTTAGCCCTGGAAGAAGGGAAGGTCATGATTGTAGCCGAAACAGGCTTAGCCTAGAAAATCTTTCTCTTCTTCGGCGTCACTTTTGTCCTCGGCTAGGTTGAGAGGACAACATCCATCGAAGGATGCGGTACAACCAACCGCCGCCTCTTCGAGCTGCCTGTCTCTATTCTTACCCCAAAAAAGAAGAAAATTAGCCAAAGTAAAATCTACTGAATGTCAACAAACAATCTCCAAGGACCCTTACCCCACTTACCCAAAGCGAAGAGAGTGGGTTGGAGTCTGTAGAAACTAGGGGACACTAGGTTCTCCCCGTTGATGAGTTCGAACCAGACGTGTTGGCCCCCAGCGAGCAATTGGGCTCGAGCGATCTGCTGCTGTTGGAGAGGAGAGAGGTCAGGGGCCCCTTTTGGCTGAACTACAAACAAGGGCAAGCTCGAGTTAAAACACAGAAGGACAAATCAAGCATACTGTGCAACGAAAAGAAATGCCCGACTTGGGTTAGCAAAATTGGTGGGGACCCGAACCCGCAGTCCGTTTACCAGACCCAGGATGCATGGAGGCCTAGCTGAGTAGTACCAGGCCGGCTCCGACCTGTCGTACTTAGCCATGTACAAAAACAGGAACTCGTTCAGCGTCAGCCTCTGGCTCTTCATCCGATGCTAAAGAATAAAGGTGGAGACGAGGATCCTCCTAGATTTTGGGACTAGCTGGCTTGGCGCTACTCCCAGCTGTGCGGTCAGTTCGCGCACGAATGGATCAATGGGGAATTGAAGCCCGTACTGAAGGGCACTAGTGAAGATGACAATCTCCCCATCGGTAGGAAGGCCTTCTTAGTCCGTGGGGGCAGGGGTTCGGATGTGCATTGAGTTAGGAATCTGATAATCTTTGCGGAGTTGGGCCATCTGGGACTCGACTAGGATCGAGCCCCCAGGAACCATCGACTTCGACCTACCTCCCGATGGGCCTGCCTTCGACCTCCCCGCGGGATCTCTGAGAGCCCCCTTCAGCCTCTTGCCATGGTCTTTGGCCCTTTGACTTGAGGTTCTCTGTGCCGAGGTACCAAGTGGTATAGCCTCAAAAGGGTCTTCGGAGTTTCCGAGCCCTGAGGCAGTGGTCTTTGGTCCGAAGTCAGAACCAGCTTCTCGGACCTCTTGTACTTCATCATAGTTGCTCGACATTCTGTAAGAAAAAAGTCTTAAGTGATGGAAGACTCACATCATTGCAGGCGATTTTCTCCGGCAGAAATTTTGCCAACTCTGGCAGCTTCCTTCGAGCAGAATCCCTTCTCCGATTGTCGGAAACCCTTTATCTGGTGACGAAAATCCTTTTTTCGGCAGAGGGAGATTTGGAGGGAAGAAACAAGGGAAATGGAAAGCGAGAGAGTGAGAGATGCAAAAGAAATGAATGAGAACGGGAGGGGTTTATATAACCCCCCCATTACTCAGCGTCATCATTGCGGGCAACTGTCATCGAAGCTGAGGCACCTCAGCGCAAACACCAAGGGACACATGGAGAAAAATGATATGTCCAAGTCCGCGTTTTGAGGTCGGAATCATCTTAACATTAAATGTTGTTTATGGTGCAGGCGGCCTCTCGTCTCCCCATGGACACGTGGCACAATCTCCTTCGCTCCGCCGATTGCGAATCGTAACCGTCGCCATGCATCCTTCATCTAAAGGTCGAAGTCCAAAGAGTTGCGGTCACCATACAAGTACGTGTAACCCGAAGTACAGATGTTGCAGTAATTACACTCCGATTATCCCAATAGTCATCATGAGCCGAGGCGTGGAGGCATCGTCTCGTTTCCCCAGGCATTTACTCTACAAGTCCGGGCTCAGACCACGAGAGTAGGGGACTTCTGTTATGGGGAATCCTGAATAACGACAATTAGGGTCGTCCTGAGCAATTCGAATCAGTTATTGAGGCCTTGGAAGGAGAACATCGCATCAAGTGTGAGCCGACCTCTGAGTTACGACTGTAGGTTGGCCGAGGCAAGCTCTTGTCCTCGTCCTCATCTGAAAGACGACGACATTCAATGAACTCAGACTCTGAGTATTCCGATGGTAAATTCCGGCCATTATTAATCAGTCTCGGGCTTAGGCAAGACGAGGCCAAGCCCGAATCGTGACGCTTCGAGTACCGAGCCTGGGCACTATCCTAAATGTGAACGTGATTGAAGATCTCGCCCGATGATACACGCCCTTGAGACACGATACGTTACACGACATTAAGATTACAGATAATATCTCCACGATTACAGTATCCGCATAATTGAGTAAATCATGCCGAGATTAACGGACGCAATCCTCTCTACTCACTGGAATAAATACTAGGGGACCTCATTGCAATAGGTACGTAATATCTTACATACTCTCTCTACATCATGCGACTTAGACCCAGATTCCCTAACTTCACTTAGGCATCGGAGTGTCTCCTGTTTAAGCCAGGGTCTACTTTGCTCACCTTTCTGTGCATGACCAGGGTCCGTTCAAGGCTCGCAGCATTGAGTGGAGGGTAGTCCAAATTTTGACCTCAACATTTTTTGGCACCGTATGTGAGAAACGTAAACAAAGGAGTCTTCAAGGACCACTGAGGAGCCACCATGATGTATAAACTTTATCCACACCATTCATTTATTTTTTCATATTATTATAAAAAAAAATAGACAAAAAATAAGTTAGATCCAGACCACACCATAGGAAGCAACAGTGCTAAGGACGTTCACTGTTGAAATCTTTCTAAAGCCCACTGTGTGGTTTATTTTTCATCCAATTCTGAGATATTGTCATATACACGTCCATGGAGTGAAAAAACAAATATTATATTGATTTAAAACTTCCGTGGTCCATGATAATTTTTCAACGGTAAGAATTTAATCAGCACCGTGTGTCTCATTTGAGACTTCGATATTCTATACTTTTATGATAATAATCATATGAAAAAAATGAATGGACGGTGTGGATAAAGTTTAGCCATCACACTGGCCCCTCCGTAGCCCTTGGAGCCTCCGCCCGTCCCGAGCTCCGAACAGGCGGGGGTAGTACCTAATCCGCGCCCCTTCGAGATCTCTTCCTCTCTCCCCTGAAAATCCCTTTACTCTCTCTCTCTCTCTCCCTCTCTCTCTCTCAACTATGATTTTTGAATCCCTATATTCCGAGCTGATAACGACGAAGAAGCTCACCAACGATTCCAAATTCCGCATCTGGAAATCCAACATTAGGTTCGTCCTCTTCGATGCCGGCGTCGAGTACGTCCTTACCGATCCCAAGCCCACCGATCCCACCCCCGAATCCACCGTCGATCAAATCGAAGCCCATCGCAAATGGATCAAAGACGACCGCAAGTGCCGATCCCTAATTCTCTTCGCCATGGAAAACAAGCTCTTCGACTACTTCAACCGCTACGAAACCGCCAAGGAGATGATGGACGCCCTCACCGAACAGTTCATCTCCACATCGATTCCCCGCCGGATGTTGCTTTTCCGGAAATACACCCAGCACAAGATGTCTGAAAATACCCCTGTAATGGACCACATCTCGGCGATGTCGGAGATGGCCGTCGATCTCAAGGAGGCCGGCATGCCTGTTCCGGAATCGATGCAGACGGTCGTGCTGATGAACAGTCTTCCGGATTCTTGGAGTTCCACCCTCCGCAATATCATGCACAATTATGTTGGGAAGGATGAATTGACAGTGTATGAACTGATCAGGCATTTGAAGATTGAAGCTGATTACAGGAAGCTCGATGCGGAGAAGGATGTGGGGCCCTCAACGAAGAAGCAGAAGACGGGAAAGAAAGGAGTGAAGGGGAATTGCTATAACTGTGGAAAGCCTGGACATTATGAAGCGGATTGCCCTGATGAGGTAAAAATTGAGGAATAGTGGGCCAATGGATCTTTGATCTAAACTGTTCATCTTATGATTGACATCCACCACGTGGATGGGAAATTCCCTGATCGAACGATTGCGACTCTTGAAGCGTCGATATAAAGGATCAGTGATCTAAACTGTTTAGTTGGTGAAGGGCCTGCTGTAGGGACAGGGATTCCCTGATCAAACAATCCTTGACTCTTCCATAGATTGCCCAAATTTCTCTATGATTGGGCAATCTTAAACAGCTAATAATTGGGCTTTTCTCACATAATAGGGGCTGTTGATTTCATTTTATTTTTTGGTCTTTTAGTGTTTATTTGTTATGCCACCAATTTAATGGCCAGGATCGTCCAAATAATGTTTTTTTTTTGGGACTATGGCCATTCAAATATTGGAAATACAATATTAATGGTTTAGATCTCATTCATTTGTGCCATGTGTTTGAAAAAAAAACATGGATCCACTGAATCCACTTTCTTAAAAAAAAAGAAAAAAGAATGAAAAAAAAAAGGAATTCCCGAACACAATCATGTAGAGTTTTGGAGATAATGGTCTATTCACATAAGTGCCCAGCCAACCTATCCTTTACTATGCATAATGTGATTGGCCCTTCTTATTAATTTTTTTTTAGGACCTATTTTTTTGATGAAATAATTGAAGAAAATGTGTAATGATGACAAATTATTTTACTTCAATGATGACATTGCTTACAGTTTTGTTTTATGTGAATATAATTTTAAAGATGGAAATTTTACAATTTAAAATTATAATAATTATATACTTCTTTACCTATCTCCTATTACATATGTATCTGACCTTCGATTTATGTGCTATAATATTTGTTTAAACAAATACTATAAAATAGTAATGATGACTTATTTTCATTGTGTTACCATGGCAGTTGGCGAAACAAACATGCCCTTGATGTTATTTGTATGCCACCAACTTAAGGGATCATCCAAATATTGTGAATTTTCTTTTACTATGGCCATTCAAATATTCGAAATACAAAATTAACGGTTTAGATTTCATTCATTTGTGCCATTTGTTTAGAAGGACAAGGAGTTACGGTCACACACCATCAGTGCCCATCAGATCAATGGTCTATATAACTGATCAGTGGGGCCCATCTATCATTGACTACACGATAATGTGATTCCACTTTGGTGTTTTAGGTAATTGAAGTTGCATTTTTTACTTATGGTTTACCATGGGCAGTATTACTAAATGTAGGAAAATGGTTCATGTCTTAAAAACAGAGGACGTATATATTGGCTTCGGTATTTTATTGCTGATGATATGGCTTTTGTTGGATTGATTTAGGATTGAATGAATGCACTGCAAAAAGAAGATGAATTTTGAAAGGCAGGCAATACCCAGGGCTGCTGCAGATTTCGAACACCTACAAATCGGACAAATTGGGCAGGTGAATATTTCTTATCTGATTAGGTTTTTTCCTTTAAGTTATTGATGTATATATGCTTTGATGTTTCTTTTCCCTTTTTGGATTTCGATATTCTAAGATGAGATGGTCATTTCGTTTGGTCTCTTGATTTGGAATTCACATCAGTTGTCTTCAATTTGTATTAGCAATTTGTAGCAAGGCCATTGTTACACCCATCCATCCTACTAAAACATTAGTATAAAGAGTTCGCTGTGGATGGTGCGGTCCTCCTTTAAAAACCTTACCTGTCCTATCTGTGGCCTGCCAGTGAATTGCCGAGAAAGAACTCAGCCAACCTTATTGGAAAAGGTCCAACCGAATAGGTGATTGGCCCATCAATGGGAGATATATGGTTAGCATCACTATCTTATTAGGCTCAGCCACTATAGCTGTTCAGTATCCATAAACCATTTCAACCAATAGTCAGAACTTCTTAGAATATGTCCTTGAATTCACAGGAGACACGAGCAAAACTCAGATCGGAAACATACGTGTTTTGCCCGGTCCAAGTGTCATTCTTCCTTATTTGAGATTTATTTACTTTGAAGTAGTTGTAAATTATTAGTTAAAATAACCTTGCAAAAGAAGGTTATTAGTTTAAAAATGCAAACTAATTTTCTATTATAAAAAAGTGATTTTCTGATATATGGTAGATGCAGTTTGCAATGGAAGAAGTAGATAGATAGCTTGGATAGAGGAAATTTTGGACATTGGTTTAAAATCAACCATGTGGATGAAATCATTTCATGATGATGAGCAAATGGGGCATGGGAGTTTTGATGTCAGTGTCTCTTTGGATGAGAATAAATATAGATTCTTATTTGGCAATGTAAGTTGAAAATATGATTTTCTAGTGGTATATCTTCAATGACAATGGAGATATGTGAGGTGTGTGATCTTTTTGAAGGAGTTCTCATGTTGAAAGTCTAACTGGAATTCATAAATTGATTTCATTTTACACCCTATGATGGAGGGTTATATATGTTATATAAATAGATTGTTGCGGAAATTTCATCTTACTTAAGAGAACTTGATTGAGTTGCACTGCCCATTCAGATGTGTGGAATTTTTATTTATCTAAGATGAATTAGTCACTTCTGTAACTTGAAATTTGCATAACATGTAAAAATGTTGATGATTAGTGCCAATACTTTAGATCACAACTAAGTAGTTATACTTTTTTACAATGTAGAGATGTCTACCAAAATGCTAGTGTTGAATAACTCAAGGGCGAGAAGTTTGATGACAATAATTATGAAGATTGATCCAATGCTATGAGATGAGATGCCTTTTAGATGATGATGCAGGACATGGAAAATTAAATATGATATGCAAGATTGCAGGCTTAGATCACACCAATTCAGAAACAATCACACAAATTCCACATCCCACATGAAAATCCAAACATTCAATTAAAGGGGAATCTATGCGGGTCCAAGCCGACACAGGCTAGGACTGGACCAAAAATTATAAACCAAACAATTTCAAAGGGAAATAAAATCAACTACTCATGCATAAAAATCAGTTCCTAATCCAAGAGATTCCTTAATTTCAATTCAAGGAACCCTAAGGTGATAAAAATGGGCAAATCAATTAGGGATCATGTAATATAGGGTTAGGATTCATGAAAAAATGACTATGAGAGGATAAAAGAGGATAAAAACCTGAGCCAAAAGATGATCCCGCGTGTGAACAACAACAATGGCCCAAACGGACGTGCGTGTGATCCCGGCCGCACGTGTGTGGGGCCCACTATTCAGAAAAAGTCCACCTTGGCCCTGGTCGGTCAGGGATAGACTCTAAAACCTTCAAATTTCAGCTCGATCCGATGTACGGTTTGTGCGTTGTGCTCCGCCGAAGTTTCAGCTCGCCTGCGGGCCGAAATCTGGAAACCTGCTTCAATGAAGAAATCTGATGCAACAAAAGGACAAATTCAAAGTACGGATGGTGGGGGAAGATGGAAAAAAAAGATGATGGAAGATGGGGGTGAATTGGGATTGATGTGGCTTCGCACCACGGTAGTTAGCCCTTCGAAAATGGAGGGCTTCGCACCCACTTTTGAATTCTTCCACAACTCACGAAGAGAGCAGAAAAATAAAGCAGGAATTTTTTATTAACTTCAATGAATGAAAAGAACTACAAAGGGTACCTATTTATAGGGAGAACCCTATACCCAAAAACTCGCACCATGTGCGACACCTATTACTTGGCGATGAAGTAAACTAAAATAAAAACCAAACAAGGAAATTTAAAGCGTTCACGATGTTCTAAATAATAACAATAAGTAAAACTTAAAATATAAAACCAATCCGACGAGTGGGCCACGATCATGAGATCCCATGGTGGGCTTTTCTTGACTATCGGGCCACTTTTCTGAACCAAAACTTGTCTTCTAGCTAGGAGGCCCTCCCTGGACGTCGTCATCGAGCCAGATCGATGGTGGGGTCCTCTTTCTGCGTACGTACGTGCGTAGGGGTGGTGGTGTGCGGGCGTGCGTGTGCACGATGTCCTCATCAACTCTCCCCGGCTGCGAAGATTTCGCCACTGGCGAAATAAAACTCCTGAACCGCTCTAGGATGTCTAGATCAAGTCTCTGAAGCTCCTCCTCAATGAGCCACGCGCTGTCCGAAGTTGGGCGTGACTTCCATTTAACTAGGTATTTCTGAAACCCGCCATCCGACGTGGAAATTATCTCATGGTCCAAGATATCCTCTAATTCCTCTCTGGGTGTGTGAAGGCTAGGTATGGGAGGCAGAGGCTGGGATGAAAGGTCGGGAAGAGGCCATGGATCAAAGGGTAAGTTTGGGACACCAGGATGGGTGGGCGAAGGGCTGGACAAAGTATCAGTGGGTCCCTGAAAAGCAACTAGATCCTCCACGTTGAATGTGGAACTAATTCTCATGGAAGGTGGAAGATGTACCTCATACGCATTGAGACCGTTTCGCTTTATAATTTTGAAGGGCCCAGCGCTACGTGCATGTAACTTACGAACGGCCCCTGGAGGGTACCGCTCGGGCCTGATGCGGACCATCACAGAGTCCCCAATATTGAACTCTTTGAAACGTCTATGTTGGTCTGCAGAAAATTTGTAATGTTCATTACTAGTAGTGATCTTTCGCCTGATTTCTTGATGCAATGAATGTATGTGATGCGCAAAAGACTCTGCAGACTCTGATGGCCTATGAGACAATGACATGGGGATAAGATCAATAGGTTTCTTAGGCTTATAACCAGTAACGACTTCAAAAGGACTTAGACCTGTGGACCTATTGACAGAACTATTGTATGTAAACTCGGCTATGGGTAGTACGGCGTCCCATGTCCTGGTATGCTCCCCCACTAAACATCGAAGTAAACTCCCTAGGCTCCTATTAACCACCTCAGTCTGGCCATCGGTCTGAGGGTGGTAAGCAGAAGAAAACTGGAGCCTAGTATTCATCATGTGCCATAGTGTCTTCCAAAAGTAACTCATAAATCTCACGTCACGGTCAGACACTATGGTTTTTGGTAACCCATGCAGTTTGACAACCTCACTAAAGAATAGCTTGGCAACATGAGAGGCGTCGGAGGTCTTAGAACAAGGAATGAAGTGGGCCATTTTAGAGAAACGGTCCACAACGAATATGGAGTCATGTTTTCGAATAGTCTTTGGAAGTCCAAGCATGAAGTCCATACTGATGTCCTGCCATGGGATGAATGGGACTGGCAAAGGTGTATATAATCCTGTATTCTGTTTCCTTTGCTTTGCTAGTTGACAAGTACGACATTGCCCTATAATTTTGCCCACGTCCTGCTTGACGCTTGGCCAATGAAATCTATCCTCCACTAGGGCAATAGTTTTATCACGACCGAAATGACCTGCAACCCCCCCTGAATGTAACTCCCAGACAAGAAAATCGCGAAGGGAGGTGCGTGGTATGCACAAGCGGTCACTCCTAAACAAATATCCGTCCAAAATCAAATACTCACTGTTAGCTCCTGATGGACTCTCTAATAAAGACGTATACACAACTCTAAAATCTGGATACTCAGAATACTCTTCTTTGATGCGCTCAAGGCCCGTAACTTCAACGTTCATGGAGTTGAGTAATGCGACTCGACGACTCAACACGTCGGCAGGCTTATTCTCTACACCGGCCTTGTGCTTAAGCACAAAAGTGTACTCTTAAAGGAATTGAACCCATTTAGCGTGTCTGGGGCTTAATTTTTTTTGAGAGTTCAAGTATTTTAAGGCCTCATGATCTGAGAACAAGACGAATTCTTGCGTTAATAGGTAATGTCGCCAATGACGTAGTGATTGCACTACCGCGTAGAATTCCTTGTCATAGGTGGAATATCTTTACTTCGCCTCATTCAGTTTCTCACTAAAAAAGGTGACATGGTGCCCTTCCTGGCTAAGTACTCCCCCTATGCCGACTCCTGACGCGTCACATGCGACTTCAAAAGCTTTTGAAAAATCTGGAAGTCGCGTAACTGGAGCTTCGGTCATCTTGACCTTTATCTCCTTGAAGGCCTTCGAGGCGGCCTTTGTCCATTGAAACTCTCTTTTTTATGCAGTCCGTGATGGGAGCCACAATGGAACTGAAGCCTCGAATGAACCGCCTATAAAAGGTGGCTAAGCCATGAAAGCTGCGCACCTCATGAATATTGCGGGGTTCAGGCCAATTAACGATGGCCTTGACCTTCTCGGGATCCACCAATACGCCCTCAGCTGACACAATAAAACCTAAGAAGATCACACTACTAGACAAGAACGCGCACTTCTTTAGGTTGGCGTACAACTTCTCAGCCCTAAGGATCCCACAAACCTGCCTCAAATGGTTGAGGTATTGCTCCTTAGTCATGCTATAAATCAAGATATCATCAAAGTATACGACCAGGAACTTCCCCATGAAGGGTCTCAACACTTGGGTCATCACACGCATGAAAGTACTTGGGGCATTAGTTAACCCAAAAGGCATAATTAGCCACTCATATAGCCCATCCTTCGTCTTGAAGGCCGTCTTCCACTCATCACCAGGGCGTATATGGATTTGGTGATACCCACTTTTGAGGTCGATTTTTGAGAAGATAGTAGCATTAGCCATCATATCTAGCATGTCATCAAGACGCGGTATGGGAAATCGATACTTGATTGTAATTTTGTTGATGGCCCTACTATCAACACACATCCTCCATGTGTCATCCTTCTTAGGTGTAAGAAGGGCGGGCACGGCACACGGACTCATGCTCTCTCGAATGAAACCCTTCTCTAGGAGTTCATCAATCTGCCTCTTCAACTCAGCGTGCTCCTTCGGGTTCATTCTGTAATGTGGGAGGTTTGGTAGAGTTGCCCCAGGGATTAAATCAATGGCATGCTGTATATCCCTCATAGGGGGAAGCTCATTCGGTAAATCATCAGGAAAAACATCACGAAACTCATGTACTACCTGAATGGCCTCAGTGGGTAACTCTACGCTAGTATCTGGTACACTCTCCCTAGCCACAAGGGCGTATATCATCGAGTTCGCCTCCGTCTCTCGCTCAAAGTCTTTGGCATTCAAAATATGGAGTAGTTTGGACTTGGACTTCGACTCCTTCACTTCTTTTTGGCCGCTCATACCACTCTGTGTGGTGAACTCTTTTCCAGTTGTATTCTTGGGTGGTAGAGGATTTAGCTTGACCTTCTTGCCCTCAAACCAGAATGTACACACATTTGAACGACCAAATATGGTAACATCCTTATCATAGAGCCACGGCCTACCCAGAATGACATGGCCCACATCCATAGGAACAACATCACACCAAATTGTGTCTTTATAAGATCCAAACTGAATAGGGACAAGACAGCGGTGCGAGATTGGAATGGATGTTTCATCAACCCAGGAGACTTTATAGGGCTGAGGATGGGCTTCCAGCTTCAAGCCCAAACGACTCACAGTGCTAGTGGATGCCACGTTGGCACAACTACCACTATCCACGATCATCTTACAGCTCTTTTCCCCACATTTTGCATAAGTGTAGAAGATCGTGTTGCGGCGCCAGTCATCAGTGTTCTTGGCTTGAGCTAGGGCGCAACGCACAATTGCGAGGGTCAAAGACTCTTGTGCTCCCTCTTCCTCATCATTAGGGGTTCCGACTGGCTCATATTCCTCCTCCTCACTATCACTCTCTGGGGGCACTACTTCTACTTGCTCATCAATAAGGAGTACTTTGGTGCCCTCTCTCGTGCCGCACTGGTGAGCAAAGTGACCAAACCCCTGACACCTAAAACACCTAGTGGCCCCACTTCCACGTGAACTAGACCCGACAATCTCTTTACCCTTATCATCCTTAGGTCTGGGCTGAACATTAGGGGAAGGTTTGTTTTGGAATCCCGTGTTAGGTCTAGCCCCAGAGGGGTTGGCCTTAGTACCAGATTCGCGAAAGTCAAACAGCCTTCCCACAGATGCTTTAAGGTATTGCTCGACATCTAACACTAGTTGGTACAACTGTTCGATAGTGTCTATGCCTTTGGCGAGCAATTCTCTCCTAATGTGAGGACGGAGGCCCATTTTAAAACGAGCAAGGGTGAGTACAGGGTCCTCATCAACGTCACAGCGGGTCGAGTACTCTTCGAATTTCTCAATATAGTCAGCAACACTTATGAAACCCTGTCGAAGAGACTGCCACTCCTCAATCAACCGCATGCGATAAGAGAAAGGGAGGTACTTCTCTTTCAATGTTTCTTTCATTTCTCCCCAATGGACTATTGGAAGTTCCCTCGCTCTTTCTTTTTTTCGCTCAACCGTCGCCCAAAACCTCTTTGCTTGACCCACAAGCTTCATCTTGGCCAATCAGACTCGTCGAGCATCCGACATATCATACCACTCAAAATAGTGGTCCATATCCGCCAACCAATCTAAAAAAGCTTTAGGGTCCAAGTGGCCATCAAAAGTAGGAGCATCTACCCTAACTCTCTTGAGGAGTTGTGCATCTGGGTCATATTGATCATGATGTCCCTCACGGGGTGGGTGCACAGGTACGCGCCCATGACCAGCTCCTTGGCCACCTCCATTCCTTGGTCTAACCTCCTGACCAACTGCCTGAGATTGGGCATCCTCCCCAGTGGTGGGGTTTACCTTGAAGGAGGCCTCTATTTCTTTAAGGCGTTTATCTATGTGTTGTTCCAAATGCTTATTCAAGGACTCAACTTGCTGGGCTAACTTGGCCACTGTTTCTTGTAGTTGCTCCATGTTTAGTGTGGGGTGCAAACCGAAGCCGCGACCCGTACGTGTGGGCATACACTGACTTGCTCAACCTAAGGACCTGCTATGACAACTATATGCGTCTAAAAACTAAATGACCCTACGAGACTCTATATGAAGGAGACTACACACTGTTAATAAAATTCAGCTATATATGATGGACTGAATGCATGATGGACTCAAACAAACTAAACCCTAAATATGTGGTGAATTCCCATATAAGAACCCTAGGCTTTCATACCAAATTTGATGCAGGACATGGAAAATTAAATATGATATGTAAGATTGCAGGCTTAGATCACACCAATTCAGAAACAATCACACAAATTCCACATCCCACATGAAAATCCAAACATTCAATTAAAGGGGAATCTATGCGGGTCCAAGCCGACACAGGGTAGGACTGGACCAATAAAATTATAAACCAAACAATGTCAAAGGGAAATAAAATCAATAACTCATGCATAAAAATCAGTCCCTAATTCAAGGGATTCCCTAATTTCAATTCAAGGAACCCTAAGGTGATAAAAAGGGGCAAATCAATTAGGGATCATGTAATATAGGGTTAGGATTCATGAAAAAATGACTATGAGAGGATAAAAGAGGATAAAAACCTGAGCCAAAAGATGATCCCGCGTGTGAACAACAACAATGGCCCAAACGGACGTGCGTGTGATCCCGGCTGCACGTGTGTGGGGCCCACTATTCAGAAAAAGGCCACCTTGGCCCTGTCGGGGGATGGACACCTCCAAATTTCAGCTCGATCCGATGTACGGTTTGTGCATGGTGCTCCGCCGAAGTTTCAGCTCGCCTGCGGGCCGAAATCTGGAAACATGCTGTAACGAAGAAATTCGATGCAACAAAAGGACAAATTCGAAGTACGGATGGTGGGGAAGATGGAAAAAAAGATGATGGAAGATGGGGGTGAATTGGGATCGATGTGGCTTCGCACCACGGTAGTTAGCCCTTCGAAAAGGGAGGGCTTCGCACCCACTTTTGAATTCTTCCACAACTCACGAAGAGAGCAGAAAAATAAAGCAGGAATTTTTTATTAACTTCAATGAATGAAAAGAACTACAAAGGGTGCCTATTTATAGGGAGAACCCTATACCCAAAAACTCGCACCATGTGCGACACCTATTACTTGGCGATGAAGTAAACTAAAATAAAAAACCAAACAAGGAAATCTAAAGCGTTCACGATGTTCTAAATAATAACAATAAGCAAAACTTAAAATATAAAACCAATCCGACGAGTGGGCCACGATCATGAGATCCCATGGTGGGCTTTTCTTGACTATCGGGCCACTTTTCTGAACCAAAACTTATCTTCTAGCTAGGAGGCCCTCCCTGGACGTCGTCATCGAGCCAGATCGATGGTGGGGTCCTCCTTCTGCGTACGTACGTGCGTAGGGGTGGTGGTGTGCGGGCGTGCGTGTGCACGATGTCCTCATCAGATGAAGAGATTTGGCTATGGGCCTGAAATGTGGGTTACATGGACCTACTCAAATTTGGGCTTATTCAAATAAGGTTTTTGCCTATTCTTAAGCCCAAATCTTCAGAAGAATATGGGCCCCACTCATTGAAATCAAAATATTATTCTAATATGCTGATCATGGGTTGTAAAAATATTTTGGGCCCAAATACGAGCTTAGCCCGATCAACCCTTTGTACATCATTTTGAAGGTTTCATTGATACCATCTCTTTCCATCTTTTGTGTAAAAAATTCGAAACCATTCTACGCTATCTACGAGTGGTTGGATAGGCTAAATGAGCCCCACAATTATTCACAAACCACGGTGGGCCCATATAAAGATCAAGTTACTTCTTTTTTTAAGGTTAAGGTTATGTTAGTAAGGGTCCTTAATCAGTCATTTGTGAGTTGATTTAGACCAAGTGTTGGAAACTAATTTGGGATTTTTTGGTGAGATCTAACCGATTGTATAGTCCTTTTTTGTTTTTGTGTGTGTGTGTGTGTGTGTGTGTGTGTGTGTGTGTGTGTGTTTAATAGTTTATATCTCCTAATGATGATGACGGATATATGCATTAAAATAAAAGGCATATAATGATAAATTTTTGAATTATATCATCTTGATCATGGAATTTTATATTGTGATTATGTCTATATATGTTAATTTAGGTGGGCCATACACTTTGGAAATCAATGACCAAAATGTGTAACCACATGTGTTTCTTGGCTATAAAGTGTTTATGTGCGCGTTAATGCATGTGTGCATGCATGAAAATGAAGATCCCTCGTGATATTCATCTAATCACTATTGATCATGGGTCCACTAATGATCGAAACCAACATCTACCATAATAATTAACATTAATAAAAGGATCCATCATCAGTGGTGATCATTAATGGTGATGATTGGATTCATCACAAATCGTAAATGATCAAAGGTGATGATCAAATACCTTATTCATCTTAGCACTTTCATTAATTCTTATAATAAGGATATTATATATGTATAATTAGGCTTAATGTGTTTAGATCAATCTCTTTTATTATTATAAAGTTGAAAACTTAGTGCTAGGATTATTTATATTGATTAAAGGTTGTGCATAACTTGCGTGGGAGCTTGTTGCCTCTAACAAATGATGCATGCGTCGATAATGGAGGGTTACAGGTTACACAAATAAATTATTGTAGAAGTCTTTTTTTCATCTTACCTTAAAGAACTTGATTGATTTACATCGCCCATTTGAGTACGTGGCCTTTCAGATCTCATATAAGATAAATTAATCACTATTGTTGCTTGAAAATTCATGTAACATATAGAAATGCTGATAATTAGTATCAATACCTTTATATCATAGTTGTAGTGATTCTTTATGCAATGTAGAGACGACCACCTAGAAATAATTATAGAACAGTTCAAGGGTTAACAGTTTGATGAGAATAATTATGAAGAGTGGTCCCACATTGTGAGATGCCTTCTAGATGAAGACAATATTTTGCACACTCAAGACATGGTTTCAAATAAACTGATAATAGTTGAAGACGAAAAACTTAGCAAAATAGAGGGCCGCAATGAACTGCTACAACAAGTAACGTAAGTTGAATGATTTAGCATGTAATGTTTTAATTAACACCATGCACAAGGAGCTTATACCTATGTATGAGGTGCATAAGACCGCTAAGGGAATTTGGGACATAATGGATAATGCTTATGCGTAAAAGTCAGATGTATGTAGCAAGGCAATGAAATTAGAGTTGTATGAGTATAAGATGCCAATAGGTTGCCCCATTAAGGACCATATCCGTAAAATTGTGTAAATAATAGGTATCCTTAGGAACATTGGGTGAAGATTAATAGAAAATCAAAATATCATCACAATGCACCATTCCTTGCATAAATCATGGGCTGCCCCAATCAAAATGATTTTGAACCATATTGATTTCATTACTACGTCTAGAGACTTTTGTCGCTACTTGGTATGAAAGGTTGAAATGAATGCAATTCAACCAGGTAAAGACAAGGCCCTCGCAATAGAAACCTACAAGTGGAAGGCTAATAGGAGATTGTCTAAAGCTTGCGAGCCACAGAAGAATTATCAAGAGAAAAAGCATGTGGCTCCTCCTCTTTATTCTAAGAAGGAGAAAGGAAAGAAGAAGTGAAAAAGTTTAATTTGTTTTATCTATGGAAACTCGGGCCATTACATGCCCGTTAGGACTCTTGGAAACTCTGGACACCGAACATCCATTGATACTTTATTTAAGAAGTGGATTTTGGATTTAAGCCTAAAAAAGTATGTGATGCAAGATTGTTGAGGACTCAAAGAATTTCGGCCTGTTACAATAGGGAGTTAAAATGTGTACAAGGGGAATAAGGAAGTGAAGACATGATGGGGATTGACGTTTAACATCTCCCTCCCCACGTAGGGAAGATAATAATCCTCTGTGATACCTTCTTTTTATATCGGGCATGCATTGGAGTTTAATTCCATTTCTAGATTGTTAGTAGATGGTTTCAATTTTTGTTTTTCTGGAACTTATTGGCAACCACTAGTGGGTGGGTCTCACATAAGTTATTCTTTGTATAACTTCTTTTCATTTTCTTTCGAATGCTTAAAATTAAAAGTTGAATTTTAATATTTGAATTTAGAAATGAATTCAAAATTAAATTCAGTTGTAGACGAGAATGGGATATGATGAGATTGGATGAGACAGGATAACTTCTAACTTCATCCAAACTCCTCGACATTTCCCTTTAAATAGGGATGGGGATCCCTCATAGACAGTATCTGGTAGTTCCGAGTCGTAGAGAGAAAATATGGAGAAAGTGAGTTTCATATCAAATATGTCCATTTAGCCCTCCCTTATATGATCCAAGTCATTGATTATAATTTAGGGCCATCTTAACTGTAGAATCACAAGGATGATCAGGCCTCTCTATTCCCATAGTTGTTAGGCAAACTATTAAACATGCACTATCCATCTTCGACTTTTGTGAAGGTCCCAAACTCTCAACTGAGGTGTTGGTGGGAGCATCGATGCTGGATGACTAGCTACACTGCGCTCGTAGCAAAAGGTATTGTGTTGATGATGCTCAATTTGGAGTGGACCGACAATGACATCCTTTATGAACCTGATGAGTTGAATAAGATGAATGAGCGTAGCGCCACCTTAAAGTGACACCTCACTATATACTATTTTAAAGTTGTGTGGTGCGCTCTTATGCTAGCCTGCTACCTATTTATCATGCAATTATAGCCCAAGAATGAAGCAATTCTTAACATAGTTTCTTCATCAAGATCTATCTTTAGAACCTTAGATGTGTACTAGTTTTTAAGCTTGGCGTTAAACCACTAGGGAATGATTTGATCTTTAAGTTTTCATGTGATAGAATTTAAAGACAGACCAAATGGGTGGGCTTATAGGATTCGACGTACATGATCTTGGGACATCCAAAAGCTGAGGATGGATAGTAAACTTTCAATTGTCTACCTAACTATTACGAGAGCAAGGAGATCTTCTCACCCCTTTAATTTTATGGTTAAGATGGCTCGAGATTATGATTAATGGTTTAGATCATATTAGGGAGGGGCCAAATGGACATAATTTATAGGTATACTATCTCTCTCTCTTTTACTCTAGGGTGATATACGACTTTAGGATGTTATTAACGTGAGAACCCACCTTCTTTTTTAAGAGAATGGCTGGGGAGTTTGGATGAGGCTGGAAGTTATCTGATCCCATCCAATCTCACCCTATCCCAATCTTATCTACTGTTGAATTTAATTTTAAATTCATTTCTAAATTCAAAATTTAGAATTCAATTTAAACATCCAAGAGAAACTGGAAAGAAGGTATACAGATGGAAACTTGCATGACACCCACCTACTAATGGTTGCCCACAAGTGAGCCCTGTGGGCATATGTCCAACATCTCTAACTCAATCATGTTGTGGGATGTGCACAATATGAATTGCCTATTTAACTCGTCTCATAATAGGCGAAATAAAAAATCATGATTAAAATAATCAGAACCGTGAGATCAATTGGAACACCGTTATCTTCTCATAAGTATTTGAGTACTAAGTGACCACTTAGCTAGCACTTAATAACTCAAGCTTTGCAATGCCTCTCCTAGTCCACATGATCACATCGGATGGAGTATACTCTTGATCTGGAGTACTCGGCCAACATACACACTTATCTAAAATATTTTGTTATTATAAAAAATTGAACATCGATTTAAATCACTTTAAAGTAATATTATAATAATATATACTTTTGAAAAGAATATTATTTGTAAAATTTATTTATTTATTTATTTTTAACTCAATGCTACTGGTGGATAAGTTTTCAAGTGTGTATTCATAATTTTAAAAACTTTGAGTAGTTGTCATGGAATCTTCGTTACATAGATGTGCAATTTGGATATGATTAAACCGCTTTCTTAACATAAATGACTCTGACTAATCATAGGCCTTTTATCATTTTACGTCAAGAATAAATAAATCTGAAACCAAACTTATCCTTCTAAGATAAGGTTAATTTGTTTAAGTAAAAATCTAGTTTTGAAAATATGAATATTAAAACCACTCGCCAACAATCCAGAAATAGAAATTAAACCCCAACATATGCTTATAAAAAGTATCACAAAGGATTATCATCCATACTAAAATCATATGTAGATGGTAAATGTCGATCCTTAGCACAGCTTCTGTGGAGTTATTCACCAAGTATACATTGTTACTTCTCGTGACTACAAAACGGAATTCCTTGAGTCATTCATGATTTTTCTTCATGTGCTTTGTTGTGTCTAAATTCAAAATTCACTCATTTGATAAAGTATTGATGGAAATAATTTCAGAATAAATGCCTGTAAACACAAAGTATCTAGTGACTTAAGAATTATCATCTTTTTTTCTTTCTTTTTTTAGCACACAAACTAATATAGTGGTCAAAGTGTTTATAGATTAAACAGATCAAATTAGACTTTCTTGACTTCTTTTTTCCTTTCCCCTTCTTAAGATTAGGAGAGGTGTCGCGGGCTTTTATTCTTAATCGCTCTTTTATGAGCTTTATACCGCATTCTGTTTACCTCTTGCTTATCAATCTCTATTATATAGGCATCAGCTTCATATGGTTGAATTACATTCATTTCAATCTCGCGTATTAAGGGCGTGTTTGGATTCACGTTTTGGTTATATTGTATTGTATCCGGTACTGTTCACGTATACGTTGGGCGATATTCAGAATACATCCAGCGGAGACGTGCCACTAACCAATGTTTGGATAAGACATATTACTCTAGCATGTATACAATTTAATGTCAGATCAATGTTTGGAAACGATCGGATAAGGGTCACATGATGTATATACGTGCGTGTAGTGGGGCTCACTCACTATTCCATTGAATGATCTGAGCCGTTCATTCACTTCAGAGGGTGGACATTACCCTTGCCTAGGTGTCCTTTTATTTCTATGCAAACTATTGCAGAATCTCAACCGTTAAACATGAAATGGACGGCAGAGTAAACACCCTCATGGGCCACGCTGATTTCACTCCAAAAGAACTCCCTTCCGGATGGTTTTTCATCCTAAATCCAATGGATGGAGTAGATTTTCCAAGAAGCTTCAATAAGTGGGCCACTAAACTTCACAGTTGCGAAACAGATGTTCCGTCTTTTCGTTGTGGGCCACCATCATGCAGTGAAAGGTGGATCTGAACCGTTCATCAGGTAGAGGGAGAAAAACACGTCAAAAACATGTTGACCTTTCATGACCATGTACTTCCTCATGATCGCTACAATGATCAAAAGAAGACCGTTCGGCTATTGTTTCAGCTTGGTTGTTTCAATGGGCCACATCATCGGATGATCAAAGCTCACCATTCATGGTTTAAATCTCGTGAGGAAGATGATGGACGGTGTGGATTTGTCAAAAAACGGCCATACTGGGCATTACCAACAACACAGTGAAAGAAGAAAATGCTTTCATCTTGTTTACGTATGACTGAACGTCCGGCCAGTTGCGCGATACAATCCCATCGATGATGCAAAGTGGTTCTCGGGTGTATTCGCGTGCGTTGAATGCGTCGCCCGTCGTTCGTTTCCAAACGAGGGACATGTCCCATCAACCCCACTAATACGATACTATACACTCAAAACCGTGAATCCAAATACGCCCTAAGTGATCATAAAGTCTCTGACTGTAGTGATGAAATCAATATCATTTAGAAACCTTTTGATTAGGGCCCACAATTCGAATAAGGAATAGTGCATTGCGATGATCTTTTGATTCTTTGTCAAATTGCACCCAACTTTAAGAAAAGGTATCTATCATTTGCTTCATTTTATTGATTGATCTTTAATGAGGCAGCCGGCTAGCCTCTTATACTCTTACAACTTTAGTTTCATTGCCCTAACGCGTGCATATAACGTTTTCATATAAGCATTAAAAGCATTAACTAGTGCATCCCAAATTCTCAGTGTTTTCATGCACCTCAAATGTAGGTATGAGCTCTTTGTGCATGGTGTTAATCAACACATTACTGGCTAAGCGATTTTGCCTATGCCACTTGTTACAATGGTTTATTGTGACCTATGTTCTATTAAGTTTTCATCTTCAGTCATTATTGGTTCCTCTTGAATCCCATCTAAAGTTTTTGAAATGTCGCCCTTATCTAAAAGACATCTCATGGCGTGGGACTAACATTTATGGTTATTGTCATTAAATTGTTAACCCTTGAGTTGTTTGATGATTAATTTCTTAGTTGCCATCTCTATATTGCATAAGCATCACTATTTAGCTATGATCTTAGGTATTGACACTAATCATCAACATTTTTAAATGTTATATAAATATTTAAATTATAAAAGTAACCTATCCATCCTACATGAGATCTGAAAGTTCACTTACCTGAATAGGCGATACAGATCAATCGAATTCTCTAAGGTAAGAAAAATAACATTCTTTTGTGATTATCTATTTATATAACTTGTAAACCTCAATTTTTAGTGCATACATCATTTGGTGACAGAGACAGTTCTCACCCTTTAACCAATACGAACAATTTTAGTAATAAGTTTTCGATTTTCTAATAATAAAGGAGGCATTGATTTAAACACATTAAGCATAATTATAACACACTAATCTTATCAAGAGAATAAAGGAAAGTAAGTGCCAAGATGCATAATATATCTAATCATCACTATTGATCATTACCATTTTTGATGGATCCAATCATTACCATTAATAGTCATTGTCGATGATGGATCCTTTCATCAGTGTTGATCAACACGGTTGATGATAGTTCTGGTCACTATCAAACCTATGATTAATAGTGATTAGATGAACATAACTAGGGATCTACATTCTCATAAATGCACAAGTATACATAATAATCAAGGAAAATGTGAGTTCATGTATTTTGGTTATCATATTCCAAAATATGTGGCCCACCTAATATTATCACATATATGAACATGATCACAATATCAAAGTCCATAATAGTATTGTTTTAATCTAAAATTTTGTATATCATTTTATTTTAATACATATATCAATCACCATCATCACAAAAAATCTAAATCATTAATGATAATAATAATTTTTTTAAAAAGAAAAAAGAAAAAAAAAAGACTGCACCATCGGTTAGATCTCATCAAAAACCTGAAGTCACTTTCCAACGCTGTGCTTAGATCAACCCACGAATAGTTAATTAAGGGCTATTACTATGATAGACTTAATCTTAAAGAGAGAAGTGATTTGGGCTTCTAATCTGACCCACCTCAATTCGTACATAAATGTGGGTCCCATTTAGACAGTCAAACCACTCATGTGAGGATAATAATGGTTTGGTACAAAGAACAGTATCACTAAAACCATCCAACGGCCGCATTTAGGGTTAATGGGCCCAAGCATGCAATTGGGCCCAGTAGATAAACTAAACTGGAGTTTACAGGATGGGGCCCACAACATATTTCAATTATGGGTTGTAAAATGGGGTCACTACCCATTCTATTAAGCCCAAAATTAGCAAGGCCCACTGGCCCTAAAATATTATTCTCATTTTGAGGCCCACCCCCTTTGCTGTTTCCCTTGCTGACCCTAAAACAAGGCAAGTCTATTCAACCAAAAATAGGCCCATAGAGCTTTCCAACGAGCCTACATTTTAAGCCTTGCTAGGCCACACACCAAAAACCTAACTCCTTTAATTCTTCATCTCTATCTCTTTTATTCAAGGGTTTTGAGAAATCCATGTAAGAAACTAAGCAGTCATGGCTGCTTTTGCTTTCTAGCCACATGGGAAAGGGCCAATCAGAAAAAGAAAGAGAAAAACCTTTATGCCCCGAGAGAGAGAGAGAGAGAGAGAGAGAGAGAGAGAGAGAGAGAGGTGGCCAAGGAGATCGCCAGCGACAGCCACGCACGGCTATTAGTGGTGCTGCCGGCCATGAGCTTGGGTCTATGGCAAGGATGTTATCTGTGGGGATCGGCTGGCTGAGGTGGCTGCTCCCGCCACAACGAGCAGTTGCGATGGCCCAATGTCGTACGAACCAAGTCGCCCTAGCATACATGACTCAGCTACCCAACTCGGAACCATCTAGCCATCATCATAGCCATAGGCCTCACTTTACTAGGCTCAATCAGCCATTATTTTCTTTCATTTTTTTGCATAGACTTATTTAAGGATCCATTTAATTTAGAAAAACATAGATGATTGACATATAAAAATTTTAAAAAATGGCACAATAATAAAATTTTCAGATTAAGAGGGAAAGGTTTACTTACCTCGATTGATTTATCCATGTAAACAGAGACCCATCGTAAGGTTGCTTTGATATTACTGAAAGACTGTCCAGATGGATAGGCCCCAAGATCCTACTGTCTGCACGATTTTAGGACCTTCACAAAAGTTAAAGATGGACAGTATACATGCCTAACCACACTATAGGAATAGACAGATCTGGTCACCCCTATAATTCTATGGTTAAAATAGCTCCGAATTACGGTCAATGACTTAAATCCTATAAGAGATTGGTCAGATGGTTCCTGAATTACGGTCAATAACTTAAATCCTATAAGAAATAAGTCAGATGGATAGAATATATCATCCGAGAGAAACCAAAAAGAGATTATTCAGAAGAAAACTTGTGTGGGATCCATCCACTAGTGGTCCTCATAGGCTCATGTCCAACAAGAAGTCTCAATCTCTATTAAAGATTGAAACCCTAGTGAGACCCTTTGCAACTACCACAGAGCCACGGGGACAGGCAAGGGTGGGACCACATGATGGATGGTCTAGATCAATCAGTTGACAGTTTGGTAAAATAATCAATGATTTCCAGCTTACAATTGAACCAAACACTATATTCAAGTTTTGAGACCACAATCGCCTATTTAGAATGTCATGTAAACATACTGACGATACTATGACTATTGATGGAATTGAAATGAGATCCAAATGCCATCAATCCAAACGGCTCCTTTTGGGGAACCATTGACTAATATCGAGAATGAGGTTGATATCAAGCACTCCAAGTATGGATCCGGGCTTATAGGGTTCAGGTCTACTTGGGTCCGCGTCCAGTCTCCTTCTCGGGGACCCAAACCTTGATCCCAATCGGGTTCGGGTACCCATGGGTCTTTCTTGGGATCTGGTTTCAAGTACAGTTGGGGTTGGGTTGGTATTGACTAAGGAAATGTATATGGTTGGGCCCACCTAAATAGATTAATTCAATCACACATTTGCCATTTTTACACGTGTGGTAGTGTAATTGGACTCTCTTACCTTTTTGTGGCTTAGCAAACGTCGTACCAATGCTTGAATATCTAATGTATATTTATTACTAATAAAATGAATCCATGGAGCTTTTCTGGGCTTAGAATTAAATTCCTAGCTTAAACTCCCTATAATTCATAACTTATTATAAATAGTAAATTTGTTATTTATAGTAAGTGATCAAACTAAAACTTACCACAAATAGTAAAAATGAAAATAAAATAGATTTTCCACAAATAGTAGCTTCTCCTACCCCAAAATCACATATGGTACGTTGAGTAACTCATTCTGGTTTGCGAGATACGCCTGTTGTAAGGTTCTGACAGCCCGATTCACCTTTGCCTCTGATCGGGTCTTCTCACGTCCATCCTGGACATAAAAGTGTCTGCGACCCGCTCTACATCACTTTAGCAGCCTCCAATATGATGCACCGGATCCGGACCCAAATAAACATGGTTTTTAGAAAGTCCAAAGTTGGATGACCTAAATGAGACCCATTTCTTAATGGGTCCCAGAAATTGGACCAAGATCTTTTAAAATCAGGTTTGAGTCCATTCAGGGTATCCATTGGCAGCCCTATCCTTCCCTGTAGCGTGGCCCACCTGAGAATTGTAACGGGCAGATTTTTGGCCCCATGGCTTGACATTGAATGGCACCACCTGATGGGACGTTGCGGATGTCAAACACCTGTTATATAAGTTGAAACAGCTGTCTCCAGGCATGTATACCAGCACATCTAGCGGAGCTGTGGGGGAAGGGGTTTGGGTACCACCCCATCAAGACCTAGCTAGAGACAAATGTATGTGTTAGGGGCTGTGGGGCCCTTCGTGATGTATATGTTTTATTCACACGGTCCATCCATTTTGAAAAATTATTTTAGATGATGAGCAAAAAAATGAAATAGATTGAATGCTCAAGTAGACCACACCATAGGAAACATTGGGGATCGAATGACTACTACTGAAAACCTCCTGAGGGCCACCAAAGTTTTGGATTGAGGTGATATTTATGTTTTCCCTAGGCCTATGTGACCTTATTAACAGGTTATATGGCAAATAAACATCGCAGTGGGTCTAGGAAGGTTTCAACGGCAGCGTCATTGTCATTACTACTTCCTGTGGTGTGGTCCACTCGGGCCTTTGAACTGGTTCCTTTTTAGACTCATGTCTTAAAATGATCTGTCAAAATGGATGGATGGCTTGATTAAAATACATATATTATGGTGGGCCCATTAAGTTCCCGATAGGACAGTCCGTCTCTAGCTATATCTGCCAGAGAAATTCAGGAAAACGCTACCTCACGTGGGTACAGACGAGGAGCTGAATGAAATTCAGCCCGTACGTTGGCCCTAATCCCAAAAAATAAAAATAAAAAGAAAAAGAAAAAAATGGACGACCATATCAAATTATACCTAAAAACCTTAAAAATTCACCGGAATTGGTCCCTGAGTTTTGGGATACTAAGATTTTTGGTTAATTATTTCATCCAGATAAGGCAAATCAGATGAATGGATTGAGGATCCTAACTCATACCTTAGTCATTCTTCTCGATGGTTGTTTAACCAGTCGGAAGCCTTCTTTTATCGGCAATCTATCCTCAACTAACTTTGGGTCTGTTCTAGGCATTTTGTGATAGTTCCAATCAAAATAATCTTTGTATTATTGTAAGAGTTTGATTATTATCTCGTGTTCATCAGGTTCTAAGCATTCATTGACGTATGTTGGCCGGGAGTTTTCATCAATACCCAGATATACTTCGGCCAACAGATCTTGCATGTATGCCTTCAAGTCATTCAATTTAATTGGTGCATCTTTTAAATCTTTAGATGATTTTCCATCCTCGGCAACTTTATCATGTTTCAGTATACATTCAGCGAGATTGACGAAACAATTATTTTTTAGTTCTTTTTTATCCAGAGTGTCCAATCTCCTTAACGTGGCCGTGGCCGTGATTTCGGCCATTCGATCGAAACAACTGTTTTTTAGTTCTTTTTTTATCCAGAGTGTCCAATCTCCTTAACGTGGCCGTGATGTCGGCCATTCGATATTTCTCAACTAGGGGCTTAGTCATGGAGACTCCTCAAAAAAGTAGGGCTGCCCTGGCCAATACAACGCAAGTGCTTTCGGGGTAGTAGGCTCACTGCTTGCAGTGAGTCTTATATATTTTATTGCGACCATTGGATCCATTGAAGCTGAGATCCTTGTTGGTCGGCTAAATCGATCTCGACTTGTGAAAAAAAATGGCCCAACTTCATCATCTATAAATATGCTTCTGTAGAATTACATTAAGCCCGAAATGGTTGGTTATCGGCCCAAACCACCTCGACTTTTCGCTTGTTCTAGAAAATAAGAAATTGGTGTAAGGAAAATTGGAATGAATCCAATCCTGCCTAAGAAGGGTATTATAATTGGAAGATGACTCCACGGAGAAAGGTTGTTAAAACCTTCTTGCTTCCAACTATCAGCTCAACCGGCGAGACTCCTTGTGTGTTAGCCACACCACCTGAGAAATCATTGACCGTTATTTTGGTGCTGATTAAATTGGCCTTTTTCTCCTAACTTTTTTTTTATTATTTTTTTTTTTTAAATTTTCGAATTTTTAAAATTTTATCATTGTTCTCGGTAAGATATTAACGGATGCTCCATTATCGACCATAATACAGGTAATGAGACATCCGTCCATATGTGCCAATGTATATAATGGTTTGAGGTGTTACGACATTGCATGAGTGGGTTAGTTGAAACCGAACTTTTCTGAATGCGTACCTGGTTCGATAACGATGGTGGATGTGTTTTTTTCTGGTTTATGGGCACTGGGGCCATTGATCCTCCAATGGATATAGTTGCCTTCATATCTTTGACATCTTCCTTGATATTGCTCAATTAATTGAGCTTAACCAAGAAATTGAGTGGGAGTGTAAATATCGTATTACAATCTACCCGCAGTCGTGGTAGTGTTCCGAATGTAATTGTGGTCATTCCTTGGTATTCTAAGGCCTCTATGTTTTTCAGGTTAGTGGCCTGTTGAAAATCAGTATCTTCATCTAATATTGTTGCATTTTCCAATGGTTCTTCAATTAGAAAGCCATTATTGGAGTAGTTTTAGTCACTCAAAGTGTCCTCTGATACACTTTCATTTTTTATTTTTTTTTGGCGGCTCCTATTTAGTTTAGCCTAGCTGCAAGGTCATACAGGATGGGGTATTTTCAGCTACTATTTTGCTTTCGGCAACATTATCCTTTTCCATCCATGTTAAATGCTTTAAGTGGGTTGTCACACCCTGAAATTCAGGTATCCGAGTAGAGTACCCCATACCCAAATCCCAAGCCCATGAGGTACAAGATTTAATTTATTTAAGTTTATATAACTATTTTCATTCCAAATATACCAAGATTCCTCATAACATTATTTACATCAACTAAGCACAAATAAAAGATCCCATATCACAATGCCAAAATAATTAAATAAAATTAACTCGACTTTAACGCATTATTCTTTCACTAAAATAAAACTGAGTAAAAGGAAATACATAATCCATTAAGTTTAAACAAAAACAAAAACAAAAACACTCCCTAGGACTGAATATAACTTTGTCTCATCGAAGTATTCATACCAAGTACTTGAAATATTTAAACACCCTGAGTACGACAACTCAATAAGATCATTTTCATTTCAACTAAAATTTGTTCATTAATACCATAACACAACGTTTTAATAATAATTAAATAAAACTAAAATTTAAAGGGACAATAAATATTTACAAAAATATTTCAAAATTAAAGAAAATGATTCCATAAATGATTGAATTAAAAATGCATTCTTCCGCGATTAACTTGAAAATATATGTATCATGATGATCTTTTAGGGAATGACCCAGGGTAGAGCACCATGTGATATCTTTTAGGGAACGACCTTGGGTAGAACACCACGTGATTTCTTTTATGAGTTAAATTAGGGCAGCGCACCCGTGTGTGTATCTTTTAGGGAATTACCCAGGGCAGAGCACCCGTCCCGATCTTTCAAAAGTGACCCCGAGAAGACCACCCATGTGTATATCTTTTAGAAAATTACTCAGGGCAGACCACGTGTGCCAATCTTTCAGGAATGACCCGGGACAAAGCACATGTATTACGATATTTTAGCCATATATTTTAAATTTTCAGAATTTTCCTATACTCAATATAACTAATTACAGTTACATTACATCAACAATGTATTCTCCTAAAAATTAAGATACCACATACATAACATTTTAGATTTTTATAAAGAAACAAATACAACATTAATACTATGAAAATTTGAATTTATAAATAAAATAATAACCAATTAATGGTAACTCAAAGAAAGCATACACTATAAGGGGAAAAAACAGACATAATATATTTGCGTAAAAGTAATCATCAATCCAATGTGTACCTTATTTAATAAAGCAAAAGAAATTCATGAATTTTATAATTAAAAATAATAACCTTTTGATGGTAACTCAAAAGGGCATATACTAGGTGGGAAAAACAAACATAATATATTTCAAATTTTTATGCACAAGTATTCATCAATATAATGTATATATTATTCAACAACACATCAGCACAAAATGATTCAATGCGTATGATATTTAGGTATAAATCTCGGTGTGGGGTATGGGTTAGATCACCTACCTGATGCATGACCTGTGTCAAGAGACAACTATAACACAACTTAACGGTTGATGATCTTGCCGAAGAAGATGGTACCTTCTCTAATAGTGACTTGTTGATTGTTGGTTTTTCAATGATTTTCCTTTTTCAGGATGATGGAGTTTGATGTCGGAAGCTTAGGAGGTAAGGGATTAAGGCTTTAATGGGGATTCGTCAATGGTTTCAGAGGTTCGTGGCTTCGTGGTTGAGGCGACGTGCCTGCACAACGCACGTCGATGCTTTTTTCATTATTATCAACATTATTATTATTTTTTTCCTTTTTTATTATAAATGATTTGGATAGCTCAGTTGGGCACCCTAACTAATGGATGGTGAGATGGGAAGTGAGAAGGAGCGGGGAGACATGTGAGTGCTGTGAGTTTTGATTTTCATAGGAATGTGGTTAGCAGATTATATGCAGATATGCAACTGATGGCACAACTAAATGAGGTCATCATAAAATTTTAAGAGAAATCTACTCCATCTATTAGGTTTAGTAGATGATAATGGATCATATTTATTTATAACAAGGAAGATATGTGATTTAGGTGGGCCGTAAAACAAGAATTAGTTAAGATTTAAACGGTTGAGATTTGTCGAAGGTCGGGGACTGATGAGTGGTGTGGATTGGACCAAAGGGTCTTAACATGATGAATGGCTAGGCACAGGTGGGTTGAGGTGCAACAGAAATCGAGTCGAAGAAAGAAGGAGAGAGAGAAGCGGAAGGTGGTTGTTAACATGGTGATGTGCTAATACACGTCACTGAATTTTTATTTTTTTTTTTATTATTATTATTATTATTATTATTATTATTATCATTATTTATTAGTGAGGCAGTGGGCCCCACTAGATATGTTTAGGAAAAATCCACGCCATCCATATATTTTGCCGGATGATGTTATGATATGGGCCAAGAAATGAGGTAGATTTAAGGCTAAAGTGAGCCACACCAAAAGAAAGAATGAGATGGGGTTCCCACCATTGAATAAAAAATAAGTTGTTATATTCTACCCCCTTTAACAAAATTTCATCCTCGAAATTTATATACCTAAAAGAGCTAGGGATATTTTTCTTGAATTTCTTCTTCTTGCTCCCACGATACATCTTCCTCATTGTGATGACTCCATTGTATTTTCACGAGTGGTATAACTTTTGTCCGAAGCACTTGTTCCTTACGATCAAGAATGCGAATTAGTTATTCCTCATATGTGATGTTCTTCTAAATCTCTAACGGCTCCCAATTGATGACATGCGAAGTGTCCCACTTGTGCTTCCAAAGCGTAGAGACGTGGAATATATTGTGGATATTAGACAATTGAGGCGGTAAAGCTAACATCTATGTTACGACACCTATTCTTTGTAAAATCTCGAAAGGTCCAATATAATGAGGCGCAAGTTTCCCTTTCTTCTCAAAATGCACAACTCCCTTCATTAGCGAGACTTTCAAGAATACACAATCTCCAACACAAAATTTTAATTCTTTACGTCGATTACCCACATACCTCTTCTAATGACTCTGGGCGGAGCACAAACATTCTCGAATGATGGCAATATTCTTAGAGGTTTCCTGAACAAGTTATGGTCCCAACAATGTCCTTTCTCCTACTTTGGTCCAACAATTTGGTGATTTGCATGGTCTTCCTTATATTGGTGGACACCGGCAGTTCGGCTGACATCCTCTTCACTAAAGCTTTAAACAAGATGGGGGTCGGGAGGCCCCGACTCTGACCTGTCAAGAATCCCTTGCTCAGATTCATTAGTGACAAGGTTACCTTTGAAGGGTCCATATTTGTAACACCCCATACTTTTCAGTACTCGGGTGTTACCGTATAACCAAATTTAGAATAAATGTAAGCCTAGCTTAAGCAAACGATCACGTGCATTTTAGTCTAAATCCAACCATCGAAAGTAATCCCTATCCACATATTAAACCATCAATTTAATTGATTCTCAAAATGGTCCATTATAACTTTAGAGACATCTATTTTAGGATCTCAATCGCTGTGGTAGACCAATTAATCCATTCATCAGGGCCTACAACACTTGGGACACATTACGCGTTTATCGGGACATTAGACCTATCTTGGGATTTCACTTAAAACACGCTCTAGGAACCTTTGTCAACAATGATTCAACATGGAAACATCCAACCGTTGAATTATTTGAATCATTAGGATGTCGAGATTCGATAAGTGGACGTTCACTTGGTATGGTTCACTTACCAATCTAAAATGATCTAATCTTTCTTATCAGAGCCCTATAGGCGGCTGATTGAGTAAATAAATGACATTGATCAAGATGCAAATCACGATAAACAACTTAGAAAGTAATAATAATGATGATGATAACAACAACAATAATAATAATTTATAATGAAGTAATAGCAAACTTTATATTAAAACTATTATTTGGTTACTAACGTATTTTAGAGGCCTTGGACATACACAATGGCCCATTAGTACCTTTTAATCATTGATAATCGGATTGGAATTAATCTAACTGTCGGATTGCTATAATAGACACTTGAAAACTGTAATTCAGTTGGTAGGGCCCACCTAAGCTTGGATCTGACCAATCTTCGGTCAGAGGCCCTTAGTGGGGCCTCTAAAGGGAATAAACAGTGGGGATCTCACGTCAGCATCATGGTGGACCCCACCTCGAGTTGCGAGTGCACCGGAGGGACGTGCACTCGCAGTGCACTGGACAGAGCAGCTCGGTCAAATAGCTATTGACCGAGCTTTCTCTAAAAAAAGAAACATTTTCTCTCTCTCTCTCTCTCTCTCTCTCTCTCTCTCTCTCCGGTTTTCAATAGCGGATGAACAACCGTCTGTGTTTGTGATTATGGCCCATGAGGGTGGGCCCAATCCCATGATCTGAACCATGTATCTGATTTAGGAAGTGGACTCGACCAAAACCCAACTGTCACAGCAAATTTTCATGCACGTGTGGACACTCGATCCTCGTTACAAACTAGCCCTACAAACACACTGTTTCCAAAAATGGAAACTGTTGCCACTCCATGTCAGCGATTCGTGTGAGCCAACAAGAGCTGATCTAGATCGTCCCAAACGGAGTGATCTTGACCGTCCCAACTAGGTTTTTAAAGAAAGAAAGAGAATGAGAGAGAGGGAGCAACCGTTTCTTCCTCACTTCGAACCCACCCTTCAAAGCTCATCTAAGCTTCAAAACCTAGCATCTCCTAGCTATATTCCATCGATTCAGACCATCCAATGGGTCTTCTCCTCCACCAAGAAGTAGTCGGTTGCTGGTGGTTTTGACCTTTGTCCGGCCTCGTCCAAGCCATGTGGGACATGTCTAAAAAGAAAAGAGAAAGAAATGAAGAAGAAAGAAGAAGGAGAGTGGTGCGGCTGTTGTAGCACACCACCGTGACCAACTCATCTGAGCTGGGTTAGGCCACGATCAGACCGACTTGGGCTCGGGTCTGGTCCATTCCAAGCCTTGTGAAAGGCCAGGAAGAAAGGAGGAAGAGGAAGAGAGAAGAGAGAGTGTAGGCGGTGCGGCTGCACCATATGTCAACAACTCAAACCGAGCCAAGTTCGAGCCGAGTCAGGCCAAGCTTGGCCCCATTGTTGGACGTTTTTGGTAGGCAAAACTCCATAGGAAGAGGTGAGGAGAAGAAAGAAAAGAGAGATAGGAGAAGGAGAAAAGAGATAGAGGGAGAGAAGAAGAGAGAGTTGGGCTTGAGTTATGGGCTGACTCGCTGCCGAGTCAGCTAGGTCGAGTCAACCGTGGGGCTAGCCTGGGTCTAGCTGGAGTTCCAACAAAAATGGAGAAAAGAAGCAGAAGGGAAGAAGGAAAGGAAGTTGAGAAGAGAGGAGAAGGAGAAGGTTATTTGACTCACCGAGTCAACTCGGCTGGTACCAAGTCAACTCAATTTGGGATCGAGTTCGACCGCTGGCTGGTTAAGTCCAGCAAACTCTGTTGGATGAAGGGGTCTTAAGTGAGGAGAAAAGAAGAAGGCAAGGTGAAGAAGAAAGAGAGAGAAGGAGAGAGAGAACGTAGGGGTGGTGATTGTGTTGAGGTGAGTCAACTTGACTCTAACCGAGTCAACTAAGGTGAGTCCTTGTCTTTCCTCCATATTAAAATTCTTTTTTATTACCATTATCATTGTTACTATTGATATCATTATTAGGATTATTAGTGGTAGATATAAATAGCCATTAGTAACTTATCGATACTAATAATAGATATTATAAACAGATAGTAATAATAATAATATCATTATTAAATCTTAGTGCTTTGTTTTGCCACTCTTAAATATTACCATTAATAGTAGGTCATAATATTAGATATCATCATAACAATTTGTTATTACTATGTTAGCCCATGTAAATAATAACACTAATGCTAATAGTTATTTTGTAATTATTAAATTTACATCATAATTAATGGTACACCAACTAGGGTTCAAAATTCTAAATCTAAGACTAGGACTAAACCCTAGGATGAAAACTCTAATTCTACACTAAAACCCTAAAGATAAATAATAAAAACCCTGGGCTATAATCTTAAACCCTAGGTAGTATGTATAACTTGGATCTAATTGTACAAGTTCCTGATTTATGGTAGGATTTGATTTTAAGGGAACACGAATTCCCTAAAGATGCTAGTAGGCGATGCAAACTATAAGGTGATGATTCTTCCCCCTAAGCTTTCCATTTTCAAATTAGTTTAAGTTATAGTCTCTATTAAGAATCAAATTGATTATCTCATAACATGCGACTTCTTACATTAGTATGAATTCTTAATACCTGATTTATATCTGATTTACGGTTGATAGTTGTGAACCATGGTTGCATGCGATAGTTATTTACATGATAACTCTCTTTTTAATTGATAGTTCTTTTTCATGACTTATTGCGATTATTATGAATCAACTTATGTCTGGCATGCCATAACTATATACTTTATCATGGATTGTTGTGAGTCGCTTATGGATATTCATTCACTACACTTAATAGTGAGTGATCCCCCTTGTGTATGTGAACCCATGCTTAGGATGTAATGGGATAGAGTGTGGTAAAGAATGGACCCTCGATTGGAGGTTATATGGGACACGGAACATTTATGTGGGATTTACCATTCACTGGTCATACGACTTGAGTAACTTGGAAATGACCATTTTAACCGCTCTGATTTAACTTTATCTAACCCTTTTGCAGTCTCGATTTAATGTTCCGAGCATCATTTTACTGCTGCGATTTAATACCAGTCCTATGTTTTGATGATTGTCTTATGTAGCTTCGATGACGTATACCGTGTGATGGTAATCCCTATTTATTAAATTTGATTGGCCACTGGTCGACGGGCATCCATTAAGCATCCTAAGATGGAAAAATCTCATAAGCCGGGGATGGTGGTCATGGGACACTATACCCGAGCTGTCGGCCTACACTGGGTGACGAGCTCCCCATAGTGACCATTGAGTTACTTAAATTGGCTTATTATAACTGGAATAATAACGTTTGGTTAATCATGTATTCATAGTAATTGGTGATGACGAGTGGCTAATTTTGGATGCTGTAGCACGTGCTTTAGAGTTATTGGGGTATCGTTTTGCTTGCTCTAAGACCATCGACTATCGACCTATTTTCGGGTGACAAGACCAAGTCTGACTGGATGAGCATTCCCAAGTCAATGATTGCATGGGTGACGAGCCCAAGTCCGACTAGATGAGCATCCCCAGGTCAATGTGCATTCACGCATCCATGCATTTAAAAAGACCGCATCATGAATTGTTTTGGTTGCCTTGTTATTTTTTTTACTATGCTTAGCTAAGACGGCGGCGTGTAATCTTGAGGGAAATTCACACTAAGTTGGTCACTCATCCATCAAATATATAATCGTACAGGTAGCGTAGGTGGCTTAAGTGATTTTTAGATTCAGACTGATGAGGAGCCGGGTACAAGTGTCAAGGATGCACGACTGTATTGCTAAGAGGAGTTACACGGTCTCGCGGCTCATATTTATATGCTTTCTGTTATTTTTCTTCCTATATCAAATCATGTAAATCTTGTACTTGTGAATTTAAGAGACATTGGTTTGTATAAGCCATTATGGGCAACCTCTTGTATACTCTAAATATAAATGAAAATTTTCCTTATGTTGATTTGTCCATTCTACGCTTAACTGCTAAACTCTAAATAACAGCTAACTCTGAAGATAAAGAAAAAATATATATGGAATTTAGCTCTTTATAGGTTAATACTCGGGTTTTTGGGAAACGGGTCATGTACTTGGGCCCTAAAAACATGGGGCGTTACAATATTGCTTCTTGTTATAGTAGGAGAAGGACAAAATTAAATGACGACGATGGTCGACTTCCTTATGGTCGATTTTCCTTCTGTTTCCAATATCATCCTCAAACGACCATCCCTCAACACCCTATGTGCTGTGGTATCTACATACCACCTAACGATGAAATTCTCGACTAAGCATAGTGTTGGAATGATCAGAGGAGATCAACAAGAAGCACGTTAATGTTATTCTACTGCCCTGAGTGCGCAACATCAGACGATGGAAATCACATCATTCGATCATCGGGAAGAATAAATTGAAAGAGGGTCCCCAGTCAAGGACTCATAATCGTCCCCCTCACTAATTCCAACCTGACCAGATGGTTTAGGTCAGTTCGTCATTAGCTCTAGCTTTGCGGGATGAGCTTGTAAGCCTCCTTCAACGACATGCCAACATGTTCGCTTGGTCTCATTAAGACATGCTTGACATCGACCCAAAGATCATGGTCCACAAATTAAATGTAGACCCTGGCCATCAAGCAGTAAGGCAGAAGCTACTAGCGTTCGAAGCAAAACGATACACCACCAGAGAGAGAAGAGGTCCGCAAGCTCCTCGAAACAGGCTTCATCGAAGAAATCTATTATCCGAACTGGATCGCCAACATCATTTTGGTGAAGAAGTCCAATGGGAAGTGGTGGGTCTGTGTTGACTACACCGACCTGAACAAAGCCTGCCCCAAGGACAACTTTTCTCATCCATAGATTGATTAACTGGTCAATAGCATGGCCGGATACGAGCTTCAGAGCTTCATGGACGCCTACTCGAGCTATAACCAAATTTCTATGCACCCTTACGACAAGCAGAAGACCACCTTTGTCACCAACAAAGGGCTTTATTGTTATAAGGTCATGTCATTCGGGCTAAAGAACGCCAGAGCCACATACCAGTGGCTCGTCAATAAAATGTTCACTCAATAGATCAGACACTCCATGGAAGTCTACATCGACAACACGCTTGTTAAAAGTATCAGGTTGGCAGATCATATTGCCGACCTTAAGGACATGTTCGCGATCCTGCAAAAATACCAAATGAAGCTAAATCCGAGCAAATCCGACTTCGACATTAATTCGGAAAAATTCCTCAGCTTCTTGGTTAACCAAAGAGGCGAACCCTGACAAAATTTGAACCCTGTTAAACATGAGCTCACCCAGAACGACTAAAGAAATTCAATGTCTCCCAGGAAGAATAGCCGCCCTCAACCATTTCGTTTCACAGGACATAGATAAATGCCTTCCCTTTTTCAAATAGTTGAAAGGAAAGTAAAAGACAGAATGGACAAAAGAATGTGATCTTGCCTTTTAACAACTCAAACAATACTTGGGATTAAAGGTGGGCACAATTCGACTCGATCTGGCTAACTCGACTCGTCCGACTCGACCTAAATCGAATGGGTGAGTTGGTCCGAACCGAGTAGCCTTCGCCCAATCCGAACTCAAACCGAGTCGAGTTTGAGTTACCCAGTAACTCGACCCTAAACTCGAGTCGATCCGAAACCCGACTCAACCCAACGCTCTAACCCTACCCATTGCACCCTACCCCGACCCGATCCTAAACTCTCTCCCTCGCTCCCTCATCCTCCTCCTCTTCCAAGCCCAATAATCGACCGCCACCATCACCCTCCTCCTCCTCCTCCCTCTCCTCTCCACTCCCACCCTCCCTCCCTCATCCTCCTCCTTTTCCAAGCTCGGCAACCACCCACCACCATCAACCTCATCCTCCTCCTCCTCCTCCTCTCTCTCCTCTCCACTCCCTCCCTCCCTCATCTCTCAATCTGACTCGGTGCCAACTCGACCCGACTTAGTACTTCTGACCAGATCGGACTCGGTCCAGATCAGTCCAGGCCAGATCAAACTTGAATCGAGTCAGGCATGCTAGACTCGGTCTCAAGTCAGATCGAGTTTGGGTCAGGCCTATTTCAAAATTGGATCGAATCGAGTTAGCCCTAACTCGGTCTTACTTGACTCGATGCCAAGCTCTACTTGGGATCTTCACCACTACTTTCGAAACCTGAACAGGGAGAGAAAAAACTACCAGTATGTTACATTAACAAAGCCCTAGTCCCAGCCGAGACAACTACCTGAGCATTGAAAAGCTCGCTCTGGCCATGGTCACATCGTCTCACCACCTCCAACCTTACTTCCAGGCACACACTATCATAGTCCCAACTGATCAACCTCTCCACCAGGTAGCCCAGAAACTTGAAGTATTGAGCAGATTGAAAAAATGGGCAGTCGACTCAGTGAGTTTAATATCAAATATCAACCTAGAACAACCATCAAAGGCCAAGCAGTGGCCGACTTTATTGTCGAGCTCGCGTGCGAGAACAATTAGGAAGCCAGCTCGGGTGGAGAAATCAACTAGCCTGAAAGTCATATAGCCAAGCCAGATTTGTCGACATGGGTGTTATATGCCAATGGCTCATCCAATTCTAAAGGCAGCAGAGCTGGGATAGTCCTTGAAGCTCCTGATAAGACCTTTACACAATATGCCTTCAGATTCGGATTCCACATGTCGAACAACGCAGCGGAGTATGAAGCTTTATTGGTCGGACTCAGGCTGGCAGCAATAATGAGAGCTCAAAACCTGAAAGTCCACAGTGATTCTCAGATCATCGTTAATCATATTGCCAATGAATATCAGGCCAAAGAAGAAAGAATGATGATGGCCTATTTACTAAAAGCTTAAGAATTCATTAGCAAATTCTTTAAATGTAACATTAGCCTAATCCCTAGGTTGGAAAACTCCAAAGCAGACATATTGGCAAAACTAGCCACAACACCCGAAAATGACATATTGAAATCAACCCCAATCGAGTTCTTAGCTAAGCCGAGCATCAACGAGTCCGATCCAAGCACAATCCTCCCAATAGATTCAAAGCCGAGTTGGATGGACCCAATTATCGACTACCTTTAAGAAGGCAAGCTGCTTGAGGACTGACTGCAAGCACGGAGACTCCATTCCAGATCTGCTCATTATGTCATAATCGGAGACACCTTATACAAAAAGGGATTCTCCCTCCCATACCTCAGATGCCTCCGACCTAACGAGGTCGAATACGTACTGAGAGAAATTCACGAAGGCATTTGTGGCAACCTCTCCGACAGCTGCACTCTCGCTCATAAAGTCATTCGGCAGAGATATTTTTGGCCAAACATTGAGACAGACTCTAAGAAGTACACTAAAAAATGAGACAAGTGTTAGTGATTCGTGGCCATACCCCATCAACCACCTGAGCAGTTGACCCCCATGACCGGACCATGCCCTTTCGCACAATGGGGGATCGACATCATCGGCCCACTACCAACTGGCAAGGGTCAGACCAAGTTTGTGGTCGTTGCAGTCGACTACTTCACCAAATGGGCTAAGGCCAAGCCCTTGGACAAAATCACCAAGCAGAAGATCACTGACTTCATCTGGAAGAGCATCATTTGTCGATACGGGGTCCCCCACATGATCATCTCAGATAACAAGAAGCAGTTCAACAACGACCGATTTCGAGGTATGTGCGGGAACCTTGGAATTCGGATTGTCTACTTATCACCTCGGCACCCCCAGGCTAACAGGTAGGTGAAGTAGTCAACGAAGTCATAAAAAATCACCTCCAAACCAAGCTCGAGAAACCCAAAGGTGCCTGGGCAGAAGAGCTTCCCTATGTTCTCTCGGCGTATCAAACCACCGCCCGAACAGCCATAAGAGAAACCCCCTTTTCCCTGGCCTTCAAGGCTGAGACTGTCATCCGAATCAAGATCAGACTCCCGACTACTCAGACTTGCTGCTACGACGAAATTTACAACGTCAAGAAGATGACATTGAACCTTAATCTACTTGAAGGAAAAAGGGAGAAGCCCCAATTCAGGGTGGCAGCCCGACAATAGCAAGTCGCCTGATTTTATAATTCCCACATAAGAGAAAAAAGGAGGTTCCGAGTAGGAGACCTAGTCCTCCGCAGGACCTTCTGAATACTAAAGAGCTTGGTTCGGGAACTCTTGGACCGAACTAGGAAGGACCTTACAAAGTAACAAGCATGACCCGACCTGGAACCTACCGACTCGAGAGTATGGAAGGACGACCTCTGCCACACTCATGAAATGCTGAGCATCTAAAAATATACTACCCATAAAGACCGAGCTGGCCTATTGTGTAAATCTACAATTCTGTTACTTAGAATTTATAATGGCCAACTAGGTTAGAATCTACATGTTTTCTTCAGAATTTACAATAAAAGTCCCAAAGTTTGGATGTTTTACTTTCTATATGTCGTCTACAATGACTCAAGGCGTATAAGGGAGGAACAGTCCACACTGGTCGCCTAACCCTTAAAGATGAGATCGGGACACGAACTAATTAACACTATCAAGACTATGCAACCTACAAGAAAGGCTTATGCCTAAGAGATCGGGAACGACCTTATAAGTGCTAAATTGTTTGAGCACACTTTATTCGTCAAATTCTGTATAGCCAAAATAACGTGACAATAGGTCTTCAAGATCAAGAGAAGATCAAGCTCAAGATTAAGAGAAGATTAAACTTAAGTTCAAGAAAAGATCAAGCTCAAAAGTCAAGATGAACTCTAAGACTTAGTTCAAGTGAAAAAAGAATAGATATTTGATATATCTCAGGTGGTATAAAACCCTAGAAAGACCTTAGGACTAGGTGCTTTCAAAAATGTTTAAAATTGGGTTTTTATACTTATTTTGCTTAGAATTCGGCCGGCCCAACTTTTGGTTCGGCTAGCCTAAGTTTTCTCGGCCAGCCCAAGTTCAAGCCCGAAGAAAAACTGATTTTTTGTTGTAAATTCGACTAGCCCAAGCTTGAAATTCGGCTAGCTTGAGAAATTTCAGGTCAAATCAACAACTACATCTTTTGGAATTCGGCCAGTCGAAGGGAAAATTCAGCCAGTCGAACTGGGTGTTCAGCCAGCCGAAGTTGACCTCGTGCCAGCCGAATTTTGGATAAATCTTATCCCACGTGATCCGAAGTCCGTTGAACTGAATCCGGTCTACTCAGGCTAGTCGAAGACTATCTCGGGCTAGCCAAAGATTCAACTTATTTTCCTATAAATTGAGTTCCTCTCTCATTCCGAATTACACAAGTTAATTATCAAAATCCTTCTGCAAGAGAGCGAAGCTCAAGTTATTTACAAGCTATTGAACGGTATTTATAATTTAATTTATAGCTTTTTCTTTCAAATCCCTTAATCTTAGATCTTTCAAGTTTGATTCTAAAGAGAGTAAACTATACTCTTCTTTTGAGATTTTAGAGAATTAATTTGAGTAGCTTATTGGGTTTAACTTAATTAAAATCAATAGAACCCTAGACCCTTTCTATCTGATTGAAAAAGGAACAATCTACATTTAAGAAAGAGGTTTTACTGCTACAAGCTTCTGATATGCCTTTTACGTTGAAGATAAGTATACCTTTTAAACTCTTTTTGGTTTTTCTGAGATATCCAATTAGAATCTCAGTTTAGGTTTTGTTTGAGATAGTCTGAAAATCTCAGTGTGGGTTTAATTGTGATAGCCTGTAAAAATCACAAGTATTGTATAAGGTTGTTAAGGTGAACCTGGGAAAACCTTTTATAGTGAAAGCCAAAATTATGAGGGAAGTAATTTTGGAAGTGGAGTAGGTGTAGCTGTTTTTAAAGCACCGAACCACTATAATCCTTTGTATTATTGGTGATTGCCTTTATTTTATTTGTAGTGAATGATTGTATTTAATTTCAGTTGAGTGGTGAATGCTGTAATATTTTTATTACTCTTTCAAGTTTGAGATTTTGATTTTAAAGAAATTCATGAAATAAGGTTGTCCTACCTAAAACTTTAGGTGTAGGTTGTCCTATAAATTATTTGTAATCAACATTTCAATAATTAAGCAATTGAGATCTTTGTTTTATTTACATATACAACACTTAGTTCGATTATTTGGCATTATCCTATTCACCCCTCATCTAGGACATCTTAAGCTCTCCTTTTCAAACCTCAAAAGGGCAGACCTGCTAGTTAACAATAAGATTGACTAGTCTACTTAGAAAATCCACACAAAATTATTGCGACAAAGGAATCCTTGCATTAATATGATAAGGGAAATACAAAAATTCTTTCAAAGAGAGGATAAAAAGGGCACATTACAAAAGCAAGACTACATATAAAGAAAAAGGGAGAAGATCACAATGCTGGAGGGGGCTGCTCAGAAGGTAAGTCCTCAGGGGATGCCTTGGAGTTTTCAGAAGGGTCAACCTCAAAAGAAGAGAGGTCGATCTCGGGATATGCCCCTTTGATATCCTCCAGGAATTTCTCATATTTAAGGCCATATATGGCGTCCATATCCTCCACATACTCCTTGGAAGCCTTAAACTCCTCCACGGTGGTCACTTGAGTCACGGGGATGGCCGCCTAGGCCTCCTTCATCTTGGCATCATGGGAGTGCTTTAGCTCCCTCAGGTTGGACTTCCACTGACCACCTCTCTCCAAAGCATCAGTGAGAAGCTACTTGGACGCCTGTAGCTCACTTGTCGATCCTTCCGCCTGAGCCTTTAAAGCAGTGTTCTGAGAGCGAAACTACTCAGCCTCGACGCGAAGCTACTGGGCCTCAACCCCCTTCCGCAATAGCACCGCTTCCGCCTCCTTGCACTCTACCTGGATGCGCAATACTTCACAATGGGCGTTAAGCAGAGAGGGGGTGAACTAAAATTAAAAGCCATGTTAGACGGAGCAAAAGAAATGCTAAGTAACGAAAAACATACTATCTCGGATGAGATGACTTACCCTAACGAATAGCATCGCCAGCTGACCCACGATGTCATCCAGTGACAGATCCATCATCCTAGTGAAATTGGCATCCGGAACATGTTGTTCTATCCAGGGTAGAAGACCTTTCATCGTGACACAGGCTAACCTGAGGGACCTCTGGTCCTCATCACCTCGACCATCAGTACGACCCTCCACTTGAGGTGAGGGAACCTTGACCTCGATCTCCACAATCCCCTGAGTCCCAGTGACACGAGCCTCAACGACAAGGATCGACCCTGCAACTGCCCTGACCACCTCAGAGGCAACATTGATAAGAGTCGTGCTCAGTGTGTCATCTGCAATTTCCCAACCTGCAGAAGACGAGGACTCAACCGTTCCATTTCTCTTCATTGTCGGCTACTTTCTTTTTTGAGCCACCTCGGCCAAAGAAGGCGCCCTATGCTTTGAACCTCTCTAATTAGTCATTATTGCGCAACAAGAAGAAGGAGAGTTAGCGAATATTATGAAATGTGTGAAATCTTTGAACGATCCCCTAAAAAGATGTACATATCAAGAATAGATCAAGACCTGACTTAAGTAGCAACTCAAGTGTAATAAGCCGTTTCCAAGATCTCAGGTCGGCACCTACCGACCTCACCTTGATAATCCGAGCAAGTGCCTCCTTGTCCACCTCATCAGGATACTTGGGTATGACTGCCAAAGAACACTAATCAGTATAAAAAAAATGAAATAATCTAAGGAGGATTTAAGTTCGGATATACCAACCTAGTACAAAGAAGGAGGTCGGAACCTAAGAGGGCAGCATGGAAGTCCCTGGAGCCTGCCATTCCCCTGACACCTAGAACCACTTGTTCTTCCAGTTTTTGATCGAGGTCGGGACGTCCGTAATCAAGGCCTTGCTACTCCTCGTCCAAGAGGCAAAGTAATACCAACCCTCATATAAAGGGTTGTATTTCACCTGGTATAGGTGAAGAAACTCATTCATGGTCAGCTCAGGTTGGTCAAGCTCGGATGAGAGAATGAATGACCCCACCAATGCCCTCTAAGTGTTGGGGATCAACTGCTCAGGGGCTAACCCCAGATACGTGAGGACTCGCCTCACTATCCTTTGTAAAGGGAGCCTCAGATCGCACTGGAGGGCGACCTAGAAAATGGTCACCTCGCCCGTAGGAGGATCATTTAGAAGCTCGCCTGGTGTAGGAGCTTAGAGTATCACTGAGTCTGGAATGTGATACACTGACCTGATCCGCACCAGATCGACCTTAGTCAACATGGACCCTATTGGCCCCCTCTCCTCTGACTCTAATGAGGACCCACTGACCTCCTCCGCCCCAAGGACAGCTTCCTCTGAGTCCTTTAGCTGCTTAGCTGAGGACCACTCTGCCACCCGCGACTCGTGGGATGTCCGAAAATCCCTGTCGCTCATCATCATTAAAGGCAACGTGGGTTCGACATGGGACGAAGGACATTTGGCCCACCATCACATTGAGGCAACTCCTCCTGCTGAGCCGATGGTTTCGACATTCCTCCTTTGTGGAAAGTGACCAGGGGCCGAAATCTGACAAGAAAAGAAAATCGAAAGGGGAAAGAAGAGAGAGAGAGAGAGAGAGAGAGAGAGAGAGAGAGAGAGAGATAGAGAGGATAAATTGAGGCCTCACTAGAAGGAAGGAAGAAGACCGGAGCTCACAAAGTCGCCGTAAATTACACCAGAATCATCTAAGTACAGGAGAGCGGGAAGATGGGCAGAGTGGAAGTACAAGTGACCTTTACACAATTAGGGTTTTCCCCCTTTTATAGACAGTGTAACCACATGGCATTAAATGCCCGCTTTTACTATGCAACCTAAACATCTCCTTGACACTCATGCTCAGACACGTGGAGCATCCCCACCTGTCAACCGTCCTTTCCCTCCAAAATGTGCCATGCGTCGATGCCCCATAGGCCAGAACCCAAGCAGGCGTGACACCAACGCACGTGACCTTGAGCCGTGTGTAACACCTCGAGTGCAACGTACCATGATTGTAGATACACCTCGATCTCTGTGCATGTTGTCTTATCTAGCATTAATAACAAGCTAATTTAACTCCCCATGTATAATTTGATCCGACCTAACCCAAATTTAGCCTACTCCCCAAGGCCGCTGCACGAACTTAGGTGTAAGGGAGCTTACTATTATGGGGAAAATAGATCGGCCAATGAAGATAAGGTCAGATCGAAAGACCATGGGCTAGGAAAGCTCGATCAACAGCTAATGCGGTTTAAGATGTCACTTTCGAATAAGAAACCAGCTCGGACTCGGCTCCACGACAACTTCCAAAGGTAGGTCTGAAAACCTGAGACCACAGGCCTTGGCCACTGTTCACCAGGAACCAGGTCGGTAAAGCCTCAGATCGACATAACCTCGAAACGGCATTGGCCCAAGAGAGAGTTACCCTAGGTCGGCTATCTTGCCCTTGAAAATTCCAACCTGATGACAATGTCATCCACCCGAAGTCCTACCGGAAGATCTAGGGATACATCTTAAGACAGAATCAGCCTAAGATCCTAGCCAAGGATCTTGGGAGATCCCCACGACAAGAACAAGATCTAAATCCCTCTACAGTATGCCCCAACTAAATAGGGAGATCTCTACATCATCGCCTCTCCTCGACTATAAATAGGAGCATCTCTAATAGTGAAAGGTACGCACAATCTTTAGCCAAAAGCCCTTTATTCATCTATACCTAAATTCCCTACCTAACTTAAGCATCAAAGAGTCCCTTGTGTTAGCCAGGGTCTCCTTTGTCTATTCCTTGTGCAGGTACACGAAGGTCTAAGGGAGGCTAACTAAATTTTCGCATCAACATAGCATGATTTTCCTTCAACGTTCACATGGTGGTTTTGAGGTGTTCCTCATGCTCTTCTTGAGTCTTGGAGTATATCATGATGTCGTCGATGAATACTATGATGAATTGATCCAAGTAGGGTTTGAATACTCGGTTCATCAAGTCCATAAACACTGCAAGAGAATTGGTCAGCCCAAAAGGCATAACAAGGAACTCGTAGTACCTGTAACGAGTCCTAAAGCCATCTTGTGCACATCTTCATCCTTTATTCTCAACTGATGGTAACTTGACCCCAATTCTACTTTGGAAAAGTACTTCACTCCCTTAAGCTGAACAAATAAATCATTGATCCTGGGAAGGGGATATCTATTCTTAATCATCACTTTATTCAACTACCGATAATCAATGCATAATCTCATAGTTCCATCCTTCTTCCTTTGAATAAGATCAGTGCTCCCCATGGTGATGTGTTAGCTCTAATAAAGCCTTGATCTAACGGTTGTTGAATCTGGTCCTTCAGTTCCTTTAATTCTACTGGGGCCATGCAATAGGGTGCCTAGGAAATTGGTGCGGTTCCTGGTATTAATTCAACATTGAAATCCACATCCCTTTTCAGAGGTAAGCCGAGGATATCTTGGAAAACTTCAGGAAATTCTCTAACTATGGGCACCTGGGCTAGTCCTTCATTTGGAAACTCAATTTCTGTGATGGCCAATAAGGTAATTGGCGACTTCTTCCTCCTTGCGCCTTGGAACTTTAATGAAACTCAACCATTGACATCTAATGTAATAATCTTTTGGTGACAATCGATCTTTGCTCGGCATAAAGATAACCAATCCATCCCTAAAATGAAATTGTACTATCTCACAGCATAACAATGAAGTCTGATGGTAAATCTTCTTCTTCAATCATGATGGGACATGCTTTACATATATGAGTTAGTTTTGCACATTTTCCAAGAGGAATTGCTACGACTAGTTCCTTGTCTAACAGTACGTGTGCTAATCCCAATGAGCATACAAAGAAATAAGAGATAAACGAATGTGTGGCTCCATAATCAAACAAAGTTCTAGCAAGATATGTAAAGACAAGAATGGTACCTTCAACTACTTCATTGTTAATCTCATTGTCAGACTGCAGGGCAAGATCTGAAGGTTGTGCTTGATCCTCATACTTGGGTGTAGGGGCATCATATGTTTGTATGGCATTGTCCTGGTGTGGGGCTTGATCATCATACCCATGTGTTGGGTCTTCATACTCTTGGAATGTATGTTCTTGAGGCTGTTTAATGCATAAATGAGTCCCTGATTCTGTAGCCATGGCGCTTGGCTTCCCTGCCTTGGTTGCTAATTGTAGGGAGGCCTAACATGTTACTGCAGTTGTTGGGGTGGCCTCTAATAAGATGGAGATTGTCCTGACTCTTGAGGCCATGGAGGTGGTTGCGCAAGCCTTTGAGGATAAGGCTGTGGTGGTCTCACAATTAGCTACGTCATTTGAGAGGCAATGAAGGTCATTAATATGAAGTAGGTGACACATATTGTGGAGGGCCCCTGAAAAATTGTCGTTGTTGTCCTTGATTCAGCGGATACTAGCGGTAATACGATTGGTAATAGTTGCATGCATGATGGCCCAGACCTCCGCATTTATGACAAGTCCCAGAGGATGGCGTCGAGTGCTATGCAGCGGCGTGCCTGGTTGTTGGTGATGGCATCATTTTCTATCTCTTAGTCGCTTCCTGTTGTGAGAGGGATGTTTGGGGCGTAGTCTTGACTCCATTCCTCACGTCCTTCATCGGTTCATGGTTCTTCCAATACTCGTTAGAGTCCTTCTCTATGGCGATAGCATGCTCCAATGCTTCTGCATATGTTTTAATAAGAAATGGTGTCAATCAAGTATGAGTAGACGATTTCAATCCTTTAACAAACTATGCGCTTTATGAAGCTCATCCGGTATTAAAAATGTTACAAATCATGCCAACTCTGTAAACTTTACATTATATTAGTGCGCTGTCACATCTCCTTGTTCTAATTTCATAAATTTCGTTGCCCTTTGGGCACGTACATAAGCTGGGAAGTATTTATCGTCAAACTTAGCACTGAATTGATTCCATGTCCACCTTTCAATCCTTGGATTTTCTCTAACTATAGATTCCCACCAATGGTCGACTTCTCCTTCTAGCATATGTACCACTAGCTCAGCCTTTTGTTGCTCATTACATCTCATAGTCGTGAAAATCTTCTCCATTTGCCTCTTCCACCCCTCATTTTCACTAGGGTTAGGCCCACCCTCGAAAGTAGGTGGTCGTTGCCTCTTAAACTTTTCCAACAAAGACCCCATCACTTCTGGGGCTATAGGTGTCGACTGGATCTACTCCCGAGATTGAGGTCTAAGCAATTGTGTACCCATAAATGAGAAAAATCCCTCCATCACTTGGAGGATTTTATTAATAATGGCTCCTTGTCTGGCTACATCGGGTACCTAAGTATCCAATGTGGCCCCGTTGTTTGTCTCTTGATCCAACATTGCCTGATGTATAAAAAAGGACTAAGTTTATTTATTAACTCTAGAGGCTATAAGGAGGTTAGGAAGTTTAGAGTAGTCATACATGAATATCTAAGAGAAATTGAACTAAGATATGGTTCAAAACTATGTGTAGAATTTTTTTGTCACAAGGAAGTTGTTCTTTATATTGTTTCTGATATTTTTAGATATTATTTTAACTCCAAAAGAATTTTGGAGATATATTTATAAGTCTACTACATCTCTGTAAAATTTCAAAGTGTTTCGAGCCTAGAAATTTTTCTAAAATTAGGACAATTCTTGCTGTCTATATTTGAATGATTTCTGAATAGTCTTCAATTAACTTAAAATCAACTTCGGAAAGATCAATATTTTTATTTTGTATCATTTTTTTCCTAAAACTAGACTTATCAAAATTCGATTAGGATTTTGAATCACCTAAATCGAAGTTATAATTAAATAGTTATAATTTTTGAAAGCCAATCGTTTTCTATTGATTATAAGTGTCTAATCTAGATGGTGGGTCAAAAATTCAAAAAAAATAAAATAAAATATCCAAGGGTCCATATTCAAGTTTCTATTTTAATGTAGAGTCTATTTGTGATCTAAACTTCGTTTCACCACAATGTATAAAGTTTTAAGTGTTTCTCCAATTCCACTTCTCCTACACACCATTGATTGAGATGATGGGAAAAATCCTACAGTCTAGTTTCTAATTTTCATTTATTTATTTATTTATCTATTTATTTATTATTAATATTATTTTTATCATTATTACACTAGATCCTTCATTAAGGTTTTAAAACATGTCTCTGATACCAACCTGTCATGCCTCGAAATTCAGGTATTCGAGTAGAGTAACTTGGACCCAAATCCCAAGCTCGTGAGGTAGAAAATTCAATTTATTTAAGTCTATAAAATTATTTTTATTCCAAATATATTAAGATTCCTCATAACATCATTTACATCAACTAAGCATAAATAAAAAGATCCCATATCACAATGTCAAAATAATTAAATAAAGCAACTCAACTTTAATGCATCTCGTCGGTACTGACCAAGGTAACTTTCTTGGATCGTTTTGAGCTGAATGAAATTCATCCCGTACGTTGGCCCTAATCCCAAAAAATAAAAATAAAAAGAAAGAGAAAAAAGTGGACGACCATATAAAATTATACTGAAAAACCTTACAAATTCACCTAACTTGGTCCCTGAATTTTGGAATACTAAGATTTTTTGGTTAATTATTTCATCTTGATAAGGCAAATCAGATGAATGGACTAAGGATCTTAACTCATGCCTTAGTCATTCTTCTTGGTGGTTGTTTAACCGGTCGGAAGCCATCTTTTATCGGCAATCTATGCTTAACTAACTGTGTATACTAGGCATTTTTTGATAGTCCCAAGCAAAATAATCTTTGTATTATTGTACGAGTTTGATTATTGCCTTGTGTTCATGAGGTTCTAAGCATTCATTAGCGTATGTTGGTCGGGAGTTTTCATCAACCGTAACGACCTTGGAATTTTTGTGCTAATCTTTCCTTAAGTAGTTGTTTTTGGGGTAATTAGCGCTTTACTTGATTGCTTGTGAAATTCGCATCAATCACTTTAAATTGTATCTGCATGGCTCTAAACGTGCGATTAGTGAGCGCTACGTTACTCGGAAATGGGATCCATCGCTAAATCCGGTTGTTCTGAGCTGTTTTTGGAAGAGTTTGGATCGTACCTGACCGCGCGTCGAAAGTCCGAGAGCGATGATCTTAAGCTGTTCGGTCATCGAGTTGGGCTTGGTCTTCACCTCAAAATTCAAGTCGATCTGAGTTCCGGGTCGATTTGGTTGAGCTCGGAGTGAAGAGTGTGAGAACGGTTGGAATTTATTAAGCTTTTATGAAATTGAGTCGTGTCACCTGCGCGACGATTTTAAGCTATCGGACCGTTGAATTTGACCCAATTTCACCCTCCGATCAGGATGTTGGCCCTGGCATATCCTAGTGCTTGTGGACTGATCGAGATTCCGTGACCATTGAATTGAGTGTGGTCCGCCACGGCGATCTGAAGAGCCGGTCGGTAACTCGGCCGACCTAGATCCATGGTCGGTGAGCTTAAGTCCGACCTTTCGTGGTTATAGGCCCACCGAAGTGCTTCGTTGGATCGAGAAAGGCGTACTTTGGTTATAACCTAAGTATACCTTGACCCTGGGGTTATTTCCATCATTTTAAGGCCTATATATAGTCCTTAAACCCTAGCTCTCATTTCCATACGAATTTTCTCTAACCCTAGCTTGGAAAGAGAGTGGAAAAGAGAGAGTTAGTGAGAGAGATTGGTTGGTGAATCACCTTGATTCTTCCTTGTTCTTCTTCACCTTTGAACCTTCACTTTGAATCGTTCCTTTGGCGATTTTGAGTTCTTTTGGGGTAAGTTAACCTAACCCTAACCTGTGTTAGAGCTTAGACTAGACTTGGTGTTGTTGTATCTCATTTCTATCCTTATTTTAGGGTATTCTTGCGCCGTTGACGAAGACAACTCGTCTAAATCAGTTCGGCGGTTCTTTCTTTGCTTAAGGTGCGGACTTTAAGTGTATAGGTTATGGTTTTCAAGGCTTTCAATCCCAGTTAGTGATTTATTCTTGTTATGGATGACATTTCACATGCCAAATGTTGTGTTTACATTGCTTTCCTGATATGCATGTGCTATATTGAGATTTGTGTATTCTAGGTGTATTTATAAAGTACCGTATACGTATATATTATGCACTTATGTTTGCCATGATTATTTGTCATGTATGTATGCTAGATGCATGTATGACGACTCCTTGGTAAAAGGAATTGTCTAAGTGCATGTATTCCAACATACGCCATGTATGTTGTTCCATGTATGTTAAGTGTTGGTAGAAATGCATGAATGATCTAAGTGTAACTAATTACACTTATTGTGGGCGTTGAGAAGTGATTCTCAATACTCCTATCGATGCGCATGATTTTCTTTATGCGATTACATTCCAAGTTATTTAAATTCAAGCATCTCCTATGCTTACATTTATGTTAAGTTGATATTCTTCAGATGCGTTTGTGCCATGATTTGAGTTATTGTTCCATTACTGTTTTACATTCCATATGAATATCTGTAGTAGTGTAGGATGTTTGGGACTATGCCTTAGTCCAGGAAATCGGTAATTGACCCTATGGTCGTGGTTGAGATTGCTTTTGCCACGTGAGACGCATTAGACGAACCCGAGTCGTATTAGAGTTGTCGACAGTGGTTCGACCACGCGGAGTGTTTGCGCACTCCATGTCGTTCAATTCAACGTGCGCTCGTCTAGTCGAGTTCGTCAAGTAACCCGATTGTCCGATGTATGTTAACCATGTATGGACGCTCGCTTGAATCTAGGGTACCGAACTTACCAGTGAAATCCTAATAACCATGGTACCGATCCGCTAAGACTCATGAGCCGGACATGGTGGTATGGGACACCGTGGTCGAGCCGTCCGGCCTACGCTGGGGTGACGAGCCTCCCGTAGTGACCAAGTGAGCAACTTAATCTCGTGAGCCGATTATAGTGGTATGGGACACTATATTCGTCTTTGTCGGCCTACATTGATTGGTGACGAGCCCTTTGTAGTGACCTCGAGCATACCGGATACCGCAAGGAGGTGACGAGCCGATCTGTGGTAGTAAGGGCATGAAAGGCGTGCATTGATTGGTGACGAGCCCTTTGCTACGATCTCAACTATATGATCGTATGCGATATCTAGGATTGACGACCCTAGTATGGATCACTGTTTGGATGGTGATATGAGGAAGGTATCTTAGCTTCCCAATCTGTTGTGTGAAACGGACTAATAACAACTTGGTAATCATATCCATGCACCGCATTTGCATGTGCTTTGTAGATGTGGCGCACTTTGAGGCGATGTCATGCGTAACGTAAGATGAAGACGCGAGGGTGTACGCGTGAGGGCACGCATCATACCGCATTCATACTTGCATTAATAAGAGTACTTAGGATTTATTTAATTGTCGTGCTTTACATTACTGTTTGATTGAATCGATAACATGTTAACCATTGCCTTATTGTTCCACCGAGTTGATCACTCACTCCCACGTTCGGGCGGTGTTACACACCCACCGGACTGTCTTAGGCCCCGATGTTGCAGATGTGGATGCGACGCTGAGGCAGAGCTGGAGCTGGATGACGACGAGGCCGCCTTCTCCTATATGCAGTTTTGAACGGGTTCTAGCGAGCTTCGGTCTATTGCGCGGGATCTATGGGATTACTATTTTGGGAACTGAAATGATGTAACTTGTACTTATAATTTTGATGAATAACACTTTTACACGATCTGGTTGTATATGTAATTCAGGGGCTTACACTTGTACACATATTTTACTATAAGTCTTCCGCTTGCTTTATTCACTTACCCCTGAATCATATCTGAGTTTTGGCGTAATCTATCCCATGTTTATGCACTAATACAGTCAACATACATCTCTCATTAATTATGTTGCATAAGTGATGTTTTGGAACTCGGGAGCCGAGTTATGCTCGACCCCCGAATTTCAGGGCGTTTCATCAACACCCAGATTTACTTCAGCAGCCAATGGATCTTGTATGTCTACCTTCAAGTCATTCAAATTAATTAGTGCATCCTTTAAATCATTAGAGGATATTCCATCTTCGACAACTTTATCATGTTTTAGTATACATTTAGTTATATTGGTGAACCAAATGTTTTTTTAGTTCTTTTATATATATATATATATATATATATATATCCAGAGTGTCCAATCTCCTTAACATGGTTGTGATTTCAGTCATTTGATATTTCTCAACTAGGGGCTTAGTCATGGAGACTCCTCAACAAAGTAGGGTTGCCCTGGCCAATACAACACGAGTGCTTTCGATGTAGTAGGCTCACTATTTGCAGCGAGTCTTATATATTTTATTGTGACCATTGGATCCATCAAAGCTAAGATCCTTATTGGTCGGCCAAATCAATCTCGACTTGTGAAAAGAAATGGCCTAACTTCATCATTTATAAATATGCTTCCACAAAATTAAATTAATCCCTAAATGGTCGGTTATCGGCCCAAACCACCTCAACTTTTTCCTTATTCTAAAAAATAAGAAATTGGTGTAAGGACGATGGGATGCAGAAATTGGAATGAATCCAATCCCGCCCACAAAGGGTATTATAATTGGAGGATGACTCCACCACGAATAAGGTTGTTAAAACCTTATTACTTCCAACTATCAGATCAATCGGCAAGACTCCATGTGTGTTAGCCACACCACTCAAGAAATCATTTACCATTATTTTGGTACTAATTAAATTGGCCTTTTTTTCGTAACTTTTTTTTTTGTCATGGTTCTCGGCAAGATATTAACAGATGCTTCATTATCAACCATAATATGAGTAATGGAACATCCGTCCATATGTACCAATATATATAATGGTTTGATGTGTTACGACATTGCATGAGTGAGTTAGTTGAAAACGACCTTTTCTGAATGCGTACCTGGCTCAATAATGATAATAGATGTGTTTTTTCTTCTGGTTTATAGGCACTATGGCCATTGTTGAGTGTAAAATATTGCATATTCCCCCTATTTATACCTTGGTTTTATAAACATGATAGTGCTTAATCGATCTAATTATGCATGTTTTCATGTGCGAGGTGATTTCAAGAGCTTAAGGTGAAATTGATGTCAAAAAGAAGATTTATGCTCAAAAGATTACTAAATGAAGATTTGGAGATTTAGAAGTCATTAAAGAAGAATTCGCATACCAAAGATCTAAGGAAATCAAGTAAGAAAATGAAGAGAATTAAAGATTTGAAGTGAAGAAAAGGAATCCTGAAATTGTCTTGAAAAAACATATTCTGAAACTCTGATCTTAAAAAAAGGAAAGTTCTAAAAGTTTATTTTGGGAAACTGTGTAAAGTGCCTAAATTTGAGGTAGTTTCTTGATTTTTTCAACTTGGTGCGAAAGTTGGAGTTCCACAACTATAAATAGGACTCCCTAGTATGCTCTAAAGCATCTTCTAGGGTTTGGAAAGGTCTCAAGGAGCATACACAAGGGTGGAGCAGCCGCCAAAGAGTTTTTCTTCTTCCCTAGTTTATTTTTCATGCTTTATTTAAGAGATTTGGTTTCAATCATGTCTATGGTTGGGTAAACCTCTTAGCTGGGGCTAAGAGGTGAAGCTTGTAGCATGTTTGAATGATTATCTTGCTTTAATTCTTACTCTTATTGAACCTCATTGATTTCTAGTTTGATAGTAAAGGAATATTTTCAGTTTTTTATGATTTAGTGTGACTCAAATTACAATAGATGCATTGATAGATTTGGATATCTTCTTTTCCTGTTTTGAGATTATGAGATTGTTAAATCCTGTTATTCATCATCACTCCTGGGCATGGTAGGGTGATGGAATCCCTTACAATCATCACTATTCTCCTCCATTGAGAATTAGGTCAATGAAAAGTTCGGATTTGATTTAAATTATTTTATCTTCCAAATGGATAAGATAAGACTTCGATTCCAATTGTGTTCCTTGAATCAAGTAAGGTAGCATCTTAATAGCTACAAGTGGATCCTTGGCACCCTAGTTTTCACCTTTAAATTCATAAGTTTTAATCAACATTATTCATCATTACTCTTAATTATTCAAATTTTAATTTAGATGTTTTCCTAGTTCTAGTTATTTTCAGAATACGTACAATTTTAGTCCCTGTGGATTCGATCATGGTCTTACCGAGTTATTACTACATTACTACCCTACACTTGGGGTTGTGAATAGGCATCGATCCTCCAATGGATATAGTTGCCCTTATATCTTTGACATCTTCCTCGATACTTCTTGGTTAATCGAGCTTAGCCAAGAAATTGAGTGGGAGTGTACATACCATATTACAATCTACCCATAGTGGTGGTAGTGTTCCAAATGTAATTATGTTCATTCCTTGGTCTTCTGAGGCCTCTATGTTTTTCAAGTTAGTGGCCTTTTGAAAATGAGTATCTTTGTAAGGCCCGTATCCTAGTCCGTATTGTTCCTTAGACTTCCGTGATCCTCCCTATCGAATTCCTGCAACACGCGACCTGTAATCGGTATTTGCATGACCCTGAGTCACACCTTATCAACCCGAGTCAACTCGACCCGAGATTTCTACCCTTGCGACCGCGTCATTGCCGTTGTTCCAATGCCGCGACTTGCGCACCAATGCAATACCTGGGTTAGGAGTTGTGGGCCCGCGTTTATTTCGAGGAAAACGTTGTGCGTTGCGAATCCCGAGAGAATTTCTACCCAATCTATCACATTAATTAATCAATCACAAGCCAAGTATAACCCATCACACCTATCCCTCTCTTACACAAACCATCCCCAAAGTCAACTCTTCCTTAGTCACCCATCCCTTCCTTACACACACCCATTCCTCTCATCCCATCTCTCTTACAAGACCCTCTCCTCTCTCATTCTCTCTACCATTTCCCCAAGCAACCATGAGAGAAAAATCCTAAAGAGAGAAAAGAAACCAAGAGAGGACCCATCTTCCTACCACCCAATCTCACCATCTAACCATCCAAACTTCATCATCTACCATGAAAGAGAAAGCCTAGGAGCTAAGGAGTCCAAGGAGCTAAAGAAGAAGAGCAATGGTGGGTGATATTAGGATTTCCACCCCTGATTTCTATTTAAGGGCCCACTTGTAGTGGGACTCATTTTGATGTATATGTTTTAAACTGAGAGGAGCTCATAGTGGCAGAGCTCCTCCCTTCACCACGCCGTCTCTCTCTCTCTCTCTCTCTCTCTCTCTCTCTCTTGTGATGGAGTGTGGCCCACCTGATCCAGACCATCCATGTGTTGGACCCCACCTTGCTGCCTGTCTATTGGGATAGTCCTGGATGAAGGAAAAATATAAACATCATATTGATTTAAACTTCGGTGGGCCACTGCGTGGACCCACCTTGATGTGTGTGTGTGCTGGACGCACCATGATGTGTGTTCCACATCCACAAAGTCCATCCATTTAGGCCAGATTATAAGCCCACCTAATCCTAACCATCCAGGCATAGGATGTCCAGTAGCAGCTGCTGCTGGACCATATAAAGGGGAAAATAAATATCAGCTTTATCCTAAAACTGGTGGGTCCCACATGCATGGACCCACCTCTATGCATGTATTCATCTCTACAGCGTCCATCTGCTGGATACTGGGCCAGCAGTCTAGCAGTCTAGCAGTATAGTTGCTGCATTGACGCCAGCAAGTTCTGTGGTCTAATCACGAGGTATGTGTTATGTCCATACCGCCCATCCATTTGGCAGTGGTGTGGGGCCCACCCCACATGTGCTGCACGTGTGGGATGGGACCCATCTTGATGTAAGTATTTTCAATCTGCATCGTCCATCTCTGAACGGTGCTTTGTGGGGCCGACCATGATGTATGGATTTTATCAACACCGTCCATCTATGTGGACCACATGATATAGGTGTTTTATCTGTGCTGTCCATCAGATGGGACCCACATGTGATGCATGTGTCTTATATCCATACTATCCAGTGGTTTGAATGGTGGGACCCACCTCAATGCACGTGTTTTATACCACGCCATCCATCCACCTGGCCAGTGTGACCCACTGTGATGTATGTGTTTCATGCAGGCTGTTCATCTACAGGGCCCACCTGCAGCATGTAGGGCCCACCTGTAGCGTCAAGGGCCCACCTGCAGCATGCAGGGCCCGCCTGTAGCGTCAAGGGCCCACCTGCTGTGAGGCCCAATGTGATGTATTTGTGGCCCATCTAATGAGGCCCAATGTGATGTATTTGTGGTCCATTTGGAATGTACAGGGCCCACCTTAATGTGATGTATTTATGGCCCATTGTGATGAATATTTGGCCCAGGTGATGAGGCCTATTATGATGTATATGTGGCCCATGAGTGAGGCCCGATGTATTGTATATGAGGCCCATTGAGAAATATATTAGGCCCTTATGTGAGGCCCATTGTGATGTATATTGGGCTCTTGTGTGAGGCTCATTATGTTGTATGTGAGGCCCTTATGTGAGGCTATGGGCCCCACTATATGTTCGGCCCTATGAGGGCCACTCCTTCAGAGCAATGTTGGTTAAATGTCCACATTATGACCTTCACTTAGACCTTATTAGGCCTATTCTCATCCTTCTCTAAGTGGGTTGACTCTAATCATTGGGCCCCATTTACATGATCCATCTATTCATATTGGGTTATCCCAAGGTGTTGGGCTCCCATTGGTTGTTATTAGGATTATTTCTTTTATCTTGGAGTCTATCTAAGACTTATTTGGGCCCCCTAGGGCATCTAGTGGGCTATATAATAGTATGGAGGAACCCTTTCCGGATCCTTTGAAATATAGGTAGGCCACTTAGGCCCAACCTTGATAAGAGAAAAGTATATCATTACCGTAAATGATAGAATCTGTGATATTAGATTTGGTATATCCACTGTTGAGGACCAATCTTCACATTATAAATTAGATTCGCGGTCCTTCTGTGGACCCCGCCTTGTCTATAGGCCGGTTATCGATACCAACTATGAGTATGTGATAGCATAACATCATGATATATGCCCATACGCATCATTTGTGTGCTTGTTATGAGGAGTGATTGAGCATAGCATGTGTCATTGGGTTGATTGTTTATAGGATTTCCTGAGAGGCGGAGTTACCCCACATGAGCGCGGGGTACGCGCAGGTTCGATGCATGACTAGATGGTATGACTCACGCATCTCGCATTTTGTGTTATGGCCACCGTACGCCCTAGTGACATCAAGGCCATGACCTCTACAGGTATATTGTGGATGGCCAGTTAGGACACCGAAAATGTTTGGTTCTAGCATATGGGTATCTAATATGCCCGTGAGTGAAAGTCCCTAAATCCCTTGGTACCAGGGATGTTACAACATCTAAACTAAGTGGATACATGAACGTACAAGGGCCATATACCGCTAAGTCACATCTCCCACTGTGTCGTGATTAGTTGGAAGGGGGTATGACCTTACCCGCCTGAGTGAAGGGGCAATGTCTAGGTTGAGTTTGACCAGCTTGAGGAATGGGTCCGCTATCGACGAGCCGGGATCGATGTTGGCAGGCGGATAGTGAGGTCTCTTACACTTACCCAGTTATGCGCTCGGATAGGGGCGGCAAGCTGGTGTAGAGTGTACTAAACCCCGGTGATAATCCCAGAGATGTATGGTACTGATATGTGGACTTACTGAGCAGGAGTTGCGTATTCAGTATTTGATTGGTTCATTCATTCATTCACTATGCACTCGGGCTAGTGGTGTGTAACTAATTCGTTATGTGTATCTTTGTAATGGTCAGGATTTCATTTGGGCGTATGACTAACCTGAGATCAGGAGTTTACCACATTGAGTTTGGCTATCCAAATTTAAGTATGGGACTAGTTTGGATAGAAGTCCCTTATGATGGACCCTATAGCTTGCGATACTATGTATTATCATCCCCACTTCACACTTTAGCTTGATCATTTCTTTCACACCACATATTACATTGTATCCCCAGTACATGGCATTTGGTTTACCACGACCTCTTGTCATAGCCGATCTGTATTGCATACTCTGATATCGTATGATTCATAAACTTGCCAGTATTTCAGACATTGTATGATTTATGGAATTATATTGAATACTTGGCGCCTACGTTGCGCACACACGTTCACCACCCTCTAAGCTTTCTATAAGCTTATGCATGATAGATGTGTGCAGGTGATGATAGGATGCAGCCGAACTGAGGCAGGAGCGAGCGGCTGAGCTTGTGGCAGATCACTTTGGAGTTTTGTTTCATATATATGTATTTCCCTTTTTAGCATTGTACTCAAATGATTTTATTAGTGGATATGCGGTGATGTTGTTGTTTGTGACTTGGTTATACTTGTGGTTATGCTCCTTTACAAAAAAAAAATTATTAAAAATCTCCTTGTAGGATCTCAGGATCAGAATCTGGCGTATGGGCGCTGAAAGCCGAGAATGGGGTACTACGGAAGCTGTCGGCACCGGATTCGGCAATCGAAATTTTTGTGAGTCCAGTTTCTGAGTTTGGGGCGTGATAATCTTCTTCTAATATTGTTGCATTCTTCAGAAGTTCTTCAATTAGCAAGCCATTATCAAAGTAGTCTTAGTCACTCAGAGTGTCCTTCGATACATCATCATTAAGATTTTTTTTTATCAACTCCTATTTAGTTTGGCCTAATTGCAAAGTCATATCACTACAAGAAAACTCGCTTTTACCGACGAAAATTTTCGTCGCTAAATCCAAAATTTTCGTAGGTAAAAAGTTTTACCGACAAAATTTTTCGTCAGTAAATTTGTTGGTAAAAGACCGAAGCTAAAGGTTTTTACCAACGAAAAAAAAAATTGTCGGCAAAGGTAAGACTTTTATCGACGAATCTTTTCATCGGTAAAAGACCAAAGGTAAAGGCTTTTACCGATGAAAAGAATTTTCGTCGGCAAAGTAAGACTTTTTCCTACGAATTTTTTTTATTGGTAAAAAATAAGTAAAAAACTTTTACCAATGGTTTTTTACGTAGGTAAAAGTATTTACAAAACTTTTACAGATGAATTTTTTCATCGGTAAAAAATAAGTAAAAAACTTTTACTGACAAATTTTTTCGTAGGAAAAAGTATTTACAAAACTTTTACCGACGCATTTTTTCGTCAGTAAAAAATAAGTAAAAAACTTTTACCGACGAAGTTTTTCGTAGGTCAAAAAAGTTACAAAACTTTTAGTAAAAAATAAGTAAAAAACTTTTACCAATGATTTTTTTTGTAGGTAAAAATATTCCATGATACTTTTACCTACGAAAATTTTCGTAGGTAAAAATATTTATAGAACTTTTACCGACAATTTGTTTCGTAGGTAAAAATATTTCACGATACTTTTACCTACAAAACTTTTCGTAGGCAAAAATATTTAGAAAACTTTTCCCTACGAAAATTGTCGTAGGTGAAAGTCTTTTTTTTTTTCAATATTCTAGCACAAAATTCCTGATATTCACCTGTCACAATATATTTCATCATATTCTTCCTGATATAAACCTATTATGTAATATATTTCATCATATTCTTCCTGATATAAACCTATTATGTAATATATTTCATCATATTCACATTCACATCCATCCAAACACAAACAATCTTATCCACATCACATTCATCCACATATAAATACATATAAGTTTAACGTCATAAATAAAATACAAAAAATTATTCATAGTCTATTTCCTGATGGGGCTCACAAAATTCAGTGCGGTGAACACATCGCTGACTGTGCACACACACCTAGGTCCTTACTCATGCCTTCATGGTGGATTCAAAATAGTTTCAATACAAGGTCACGAGTTCAAGTACCCATTGTGGCCGTAAGCGACTCTGGTGTGTGAGTGTGTGTTAAAAGAAAAAGAAAAAGAAAAAGCTGATTTATCTTTTTGGGTTGAGCCTAATGGTACTTGGTGATTTCTCATCAAGAAGAAATTATTATTAGTTGTTTTTAGAAAGGTGAGATTAGGCCACTTATTATTATATTAACATGATAAAATGTTGTACGTGAGCAGACACTACAAAATAAACAATCTTATGGAAAAAAAACAAATGAAAAGAGAGAGAACATATGAGAGGTGATCCTTATCTCCTTTGATGGATTTAATCTGCATGTGCCCAACTTCCTATAAGGAGAAGTTATGTGGGTCTTGGAATAATGTTGATGACAAATCCACCTTGTCTATTAATATTATCATATTGTGTTAGGACATGACTCTAAAAATGAGATAAATCCAAATCTCAAATAATCTATGCTATAGGAGATAGTGGAGATGGAAATAGATGCATTGTGATGCTTGAGTTCGAGTATGCTTGCCAACAAAGCAAGATATTCTTGTTTGTTGCCATGTGATTGGGCTACATTATTACATCAATTGGGTTTGGGTTCGGGATCGAGTTTAGGTTTGGCAAGTTTAGGTTTAGGTTTAGGTTAAGGAGTTGAGATTAGGATTAGGTGTAGGTTTAGGTTTAAGAATTTGAGAATAAGTCTAGGTTTTAGGTTTAGGTTTAGGTTATAGGTTATAGGTTTAGGTTAAGGTTATAGGTTTAGGTTGTAGGTTTAGGTTTAGGTTTAGGTTTAGGAATTCGAGTTCGGGTTTGGGTTCGGGATCAGGTTATATGTTTGGATTTAGGTGTAGGTTTAAGTTAAGTGAATTAAGTTTAGGTTATCAGTTTAGGTTTAGGTTTAGGTTATAGGTTTAGGTTTAGGCTAAGGGTTTAGGGATTCAGATTCAGGTTCAGGTTCGGGGTCGGGTTTAGGTTTGGGTTTTCGAGTTTAGGTTTAGGTTAGGGAGTTGAGATTAGGATTAGGTGTAGGTTTAGGTTTAGGGATTTGAGAATACGTTTAGGTTTAGGTTATAGGTTATAGGTTATAGGTTTAGGTTATAGGTTAAGGTTTAGGTTTAGGTTTAGGTTATAGGTTTAGGTTTGGGTTTGGGTTTGGGTTATAGGTTATAGGTTTAGGTTATAGGTCAAAGGTTATAGGTTTAGGTTTAAGCTATAGGTTTAGGGATTTGAGAATAGGTTTAGGTTTAGGTTAGGTTATAGTTTATAGGTTTAGGTTAAGGTTATAGTTTATAGGTTTAGGTTTAGGTTTAGGAATTCGGGTTCGGGTTCGGGTTATATGTTTGGGTTTAGGTGTAGGTTTAAGTTAAGTGAATTAAGTTTAGGTTTAGGTTTAGGTTTTAGGTTATAGGTTATAGGTTATAGGTTACGGTTAAGCTCATTTCAAATTACACAAAATTAACTCGAGCATAAATGAAGATTTTCATAAACACGGTCCTGCTCCTACAAATTCAAGCTAATACATAAACACGGCCTGTCCTAATGACCAGACCACTCCAATGTGGTCCATAGGAAATGGACAGCTCATCATGGTCATAACAGCGGTTCCCACCTTCCAGGGACCCCCGCTCAACATCCAGATAGCTCCAACGCACATCCGGGTCTGCTCCATCAATGTTTAATACATAAACATGGGTCTGTCCAAATGGCCAGGCCACCCATATTGCTATCCATAGGAAATGGATAGCTTCGTCATGGTCATAACAACGGTTCCCACCTTCTAGGGACCATCGCTCAATTAAATCATAAATTAGCTACCCATCTAAGGTTGGATAGATTATAATACTTAATATCGGCCATCCATACTTAGTTTAAAAAAGGAGGAAAAAAGAAAAAGAAAAAGAAAGAAATTGCATGTAAAATTAATTCAAGAAGGGCCAGAGTAACTTGCCCCCAAACATTGAGAGTGTGTCGGTGCGGTAGATCTTGTAATTTATTTGTAAGGGTTTTCATCCCAAAACCCTTATGGGCAGATCTGGTTACATGCAGGAGTGAATTTATATTATCTGTTTAAAGCAGCAAAATCTGGTTGCATGCACGAGTGAATCTATATTATCTGATAGAAAATTGAAATAAGTACTGCCACTCTATGACTAACAGTTGAAAAGGAAAATCATGCATCTTATCTTACCGCTGCAATTAATGGCACGTCGAACTGGCCTGGGGAACCATGTGATACATCCATCCCATGATGATTGTGGGAACTCCAGAAATCAGGGGAATGGAAGGTGTGTGTTCAACTATAAGTAAAGAATTCATTCCAACAAGCTGTTGAAAAGAAAGGAAAGGAGGTTGTCAGCTAGATAGAGAGATCACACCTAAAAGACCGAAGGGAAGGGACATGATATTTCAATGACAGCTCACCTTGGCATTTATCTTCAAAAGAACATTTGTCATGCATTGGTCATTGACTCTTTGAGGTGCAATGCATTGAGTGACAATACAAGCTCAGGAAGTTTTCTCTTGATCAGTTCAAACATCTGCTCCACTCTAACAGTAGGTGGAGAACGCCTCCACTGAGGACTCTCTTCAAAGTAATCAAATGGCTGATCAATGAACTGAAATATAACAAATTGTAAGGGTCCAAACAAAAGAGCTAAACAACTAAATTCATAGTAAGAAGATTATAGGGTATGAAAGAACATACAATTCCTTCTTGCTCGCCATGCACATCTGCTAAGATCATGATAAAGACCCCGTATATGCAAGAAATTTTTGCAAACAAACAAAAAAAGACCTTTGGTGTAGTTAGTACACGTCCTTCTACTTGAGTGAAGTGTGTGTTGATTGTAACGCCACACGCCCGTAACATTGGATCAGCATCATAGTTATTACCTTTTAATGCCTGTAGGAAGTCAATTCAGATGCCAAAGTACTCCAATAAATCAACAATAACCTTCATGGTAATGAATTCAGGATGACAAGAAAATGAAATAAATAACCTACATCAGTCAACCCCCTCATTCTGTCCTGAGGCTTCTGTCTAGATTTCTCCACAAGAGATGATCTTTGATGAGTGGACAAAGACTTTATGTACCTTTGTAAGGAGACTAGGGAACAAAGCTAGAAAATAAAGCAATGAAAATCAATATACATATAGCCGGAAAGAAGGGCTCCAGGTTTGCTACATTTCCAAGAGACCCACTGCATTTGTTCACATATAATTGCAAAAGCATCAGTTTTATAACCATATTCTTGGATTGAAATAGAACTGTGTAGATTGTGGTGTCTTGTGACATCCAAGTAAATGAGGTGACAACTATGAAATGAGAAGAAGTGTCAAGGTAAAGCATTTTTAGGCTCTCATGGTGTGTTCATCACATTCAACCCATACAACAGGTTCATTCCACCATGATGATCATGTGAGCCCAAAAAATTAAGTCCAATAATCAGGTGAGGAGAAATGCAGTCTACTGGTTCTTTCCACCTTTGGCTGATTAAACTGACATGAGTTATCTGCAGAAGCATAACTTTAGATGTTGTAAATGAAATATAGGTAAATGATTTAAGTTTAAAAAAAATATAAATGATTTACAGGTAATGTTTGGATGTTGTAAATGAAATATAGGTAAATGATTTACAGGCAATGTTTGGATGCTATAAAATGCCTGTAAATAATTTTCAGACTGTAAATCATTTACAGCTTCTAGCTGCAAATGAGATCTCTCTGTAAAGCTATGATTTCATGTACCTGCAAATCATTTATAGCCTAGCGGCTACAATTTTGAACTTTTAGTAGCAAATGAAATCCCTCTAAACAATTACAAGCCCATGGCTGGAACTCAAACTTGGACAAATGGTTCCATTAGTCCCATAGACTAGTTGATCCACTATATAGGCCACACCCGATGGGTCCTATGGAACCAAGAAAATAATTGGTTGACTGTTTTAGATCTCCAATTGGTCCTATGAACACCACAAACTAATCAGTGCAACCTTCATGACACTGAAAAGAACCCCATGATTGGGGTATGGTGCTGGCTGTTGGAATTTGGTTAGTACCATGGACTAATATGTACTGGTATATGGTCCTTGGGGATAGACAAATTCTGAATTTTTTTGAGACTGAAGTTAGGACAGATGGAGGATGATTTTAGGTTCACTTAATGGCCATATTGGCTACTTGGGGCAGAGTGTTGGCTGATAGTTTAGGGACAAATTTGTGCACAAAGATTAAGTTAAAATAAGGGTTGGTATGGAGCTGTTATAGGCCTGATTTGCGAGACATTGGGTTGACTGAGAGGTGATAGATTTTAGGGTTGTAGGATTAGTACACCTGGAATTTAGATTTAAAAAATGATGCAATTAGATTCAAAAGAAAAGAGACTAATCAGGTTTTATAAAGATACATACCATATTTCTTAGAATCTCATCTGATTTAAACCTTGATACATACTCATTGAAATTGCATACAAAGATCCTCAACCGTGCACTCTCCATATACTCCGCGACCTTGTCGTACTCATCGATCATGCACCATACATCGTCGTCGGTGTCGATGGACACCAGAGGCAGGTCGCTGGTGAGGTCATCCTCATCATAATTCGGAAGCTGGTATTTTAGAGACAGGGAGGGGTGTCCATCAACATGTTATTGGTTTATAGGTCGGGATTCGAGACGGATTAGAGATTTCGAGCTAGGGTTTTGAAAAGGGGGTAGAAATTCGAAAAACCTAGAAAGGAAATGGCATACTAAAAGAGAGAGAGAGAGAGAGAGAGAGAGAGAGAGAGAGAGAGCATCCCGGTGATTGGGACGACGAGAGAGAGAGATTGCTGGTGATTGGGAGTTAGGATGGCGAGAGAGAGAGAGAGAGAGAGAGAGAGAGAGAGAGAGGTCAGACCGACGGAAGGAGGGCGACGCACGGCCTCTGGGCTAGGGGTGTCTGGGACCAGGACAATGAGAGAGAGAGAGAGAGAGAGAGGGCAGATGGAGGGCGGCGAGAGAGAGGGCAGAGGGCAGGGGTGAGAGAGTGAGAGAAATGGGGGGAGATTTGGGTGTGGCTTAGTTTCGAGCGCACACCCAATTTTGGGCGGGACCATGGAGGGTCCTCTCAGGAGCTCCGTGGGACCCACTATGATGTATTTTCTTTATCCATTTTGTCCATTAATTTTAATAAATTATTTTAGTTCATAATCCCAAACATAAAGTGGATTAAAGGGCGAGTAAACCATACCATAGGAAACACATGTGATTTAATCTCCATGTTTCCTACCGTATGATCCACTTTAGCCTTTGATCTAGATGATTTTTTATTTCATGCCCTATGATAATATTTCAAAGTATATAGACGGCTTAGATAGAACACATACATTTTTTTAGGCCCTATAGGGCCCCTTATACCACCGTTAATTATTAATGGTGTGGCACCTTTTTAGGCTATATAGGGCCCCTTATCCACACCGTTCATCCATTTTCAGATATCATTTTAAGTCATGAGCCAAAGAATGAGGTAGATAAAAATCTGTAGTGGACCCCACCACAGAAATCTCAGGTGCACCACACCACATAAAAACAATAGTGATTGGATATCCATCATTAAAATCCTCCTAAGGCCCACTATACTATTTATTTGACATCCAATATGTTGATTGGGTCATACAGGGCCAGATGAAGGGAAAAAAAAAAATCATCACCGTCACACTTTTTTCGTCGCTGGGGTCCACTGGAGCTTAGGACTTAACTCGTTCTTTGGATATTACCCTAAAATGATCTTTCCAAATGGATGGAAGGTGTGGATATAAAACATACACCATCGTAGAATGAGAGATATATAAATATCAAGTGGACCACACCACATGAAAACAATAGTGATTGGATATCCATCATTAAAATCCTTGGCCCACTGTACTATTTATTTGACATCCAATCTGTTTATTAGGTCATACAGGCCTAGATGAAGGAGAAAAACAAAAATCATCTCGATCCAAAACTGTTATGGCCCCCAAAATGTTTTAAATGGTTGACGCTCATTCAACACTGTTTCCTGTAATGTGGTCTATTTAATATTGGGATGTGCCTCATTTTTGGTCATATGTCATAAGATGATCTTTAAAAATAGATATACGACATGGATTATGCACATACATCATGGTAGGGCCCATAGAACACCAACCACCAGCCATTGGATGGTGTAGGGGGAGTAGCCAATCCGTTCCCCTTATTTGTGGTGTGGTCCATTTAATCTTTGGAACAGATTGGCTATTCCCCCTGACACCATCCAATGGCTGGTGGTTGGTGCTCTGTGAGCCCTATCGTGATGTATGTGTTTAATCCATGTCGTCTATCTATTTTTAAAGATCATCTTATGATATGAGACCAAAAATGAGATATATCACAATCTTAAGTGGATCACATTCCAGGAAATAGTGTTGAATGAGCGTCAACCATTAAAAAACATTTTGGGGCCATAAAAGTTTTGGATCAAACTGATTTTGTTTTTTCCCTTCATCTGGCCCCGTATAACCTAATCAACATATTGGATGTCAAATAAATAGTACAGTGAGCCAGAGAATGAGGCAGATATAAATGTGTAGTGGACCCCACCATAGAAAACAGCGGGGAGAGTGATTCCCACCGTTGAACTTATCTTAAGGCCCATCATAATGATTATTTGAAATCCAACCTCTTCATAATATCAAAAAGATATGAATGAAGAGAAAACACAAACATTAGGTGTCCCACTTGGATGAAGGGTCAGACCCAGTTTCAGCCGCATTCAAACAATATTGATAAAAAATTTGAGTGAATTTTGATTTAAACATCTGAAGTTATTTACTCTTCAATCTGGACTGATCAAATTGTCCAAAAGCGGTTAAAGGTTGTTCATAATATCAAAATTATATGAATGAATAGAAAACACAAACATCCACTTGATCCAAAAGTTCTATGGCCTTCGAGAAATTTTAAATGGTAGAGGTTCAATCACACTATTTCCTGCGGTGTGGTCCACTTGAGCTTTGGATATGCTTCCTTTTTGTTCTTTAGACCTCAAATTATCTGTTAACATGGATGAATAGAGTGGATAAAATAAATAAATAACAGTGGAACCCACAGAGTTTACTCTGGTAAGGGTAACGAGTAACTCACCTAAATGTAGTGGAGAAGGGTTTCCTGAAAACATTCATAATTTGAGGTCTCGTTAGGTAGCAGGAGTAAACTCGTTAGGTGAGTTACTCGTTACCCTTACCAGAGTAAACTCTATGGGGTCCACCGTTTGCCCAATATCTTTCTCCTATGTAGCATGATTAGGGCGAGTAACTAATCAAATTGAGGGTAATGATCAATAAAATAGAGTGAATGGACCATACATGTAAAATGGGCCAAATATTCTTGTCAAAATTGTGACCCAACTTATTGACCTCGTGAGAACCTAAGAATTGATGTTAGTAAGTTTTGTGGGGCCCATCATGATGTGTGTCGAACATCAACACCGTGGATTTGATGTGTCCCCTTTAGGTTATGAGATATCTTAAAAATCATCGGTAAACGAAACTAAAGTGGGCCATACCATCTAAAACTAATTGAAGACATCTTTAAAAATATAAAAGCACTTGGTGGGGCCCATATGAGTTTTGGATGCAGTTGAAAATTGGTCTAACCCCTCATCCAAGTGGGACACACATAATGAGTGGGTTGGATGTGTGAATCACATTTAAGCAGGCCCAATATATGATTATGAATGTTTCAAGGAAACCCCTCTCCATTATATTATGTGGTGTGGCCCACCCAAGTCATGGATTAACTTTATTTTTAAGCTCTTGGCCCACCTAAGTCATGGATTGACTTTCTCCATACCATTCAACGCTTTTCTCGGACCATTTTAAGATATTAACCAAAAAATGGGGCAGGTCCAAAGCTTAAGGGGACTACAAAGTAGGGATTGAACGTCCACCATTAAAAATAACATTCATAGAAGTTTTGGATCAAGCTGATGTTTGTGTTTTCTCTTCATTTATATCTTTTTGATATTATGAACATGTTGGATGTCAAATAAACATTATTGTGGGCCCAAGGAAGGTATCAATAGTGGAAATCGTATCAACAGTGGAAATCATTATTCCACACTGTTTCGCATGGCATGGTACACTTGAGTTTTGGATTTATCAAAAATTTGGGATCAACCCACACCATTCATCCATTTTTCGAGATAATTTTAGAGAATTATCCAAAAAATAAGTCATATCCAAAGATTAAATGGACCACACCACAAATAAGGGAAACGGATTGGCTACTCCCCCTAACACCATCCAATGGCTGGTGGTTGGTGCTTTGTGAGCCCTACTATGATGTATGTGTTTAATCCATGTCGTCTATCTATTTTTAAAGACCATCTTACGGTATGAGACCAAAAATGAGATATATCCATATCTTAAGTGGACCACATTCCAGGAAACAGTTTTGAATGAGCGTCAACTATCAAAAAATATTTTGGGGCCATAAAAGTTTTGGATCAAACTGATTTTTGTTTTTCCCCTTCATCTGGCCCTGTATGACCTAATTAACATATTGGATGTCAAATAAACAATATAGTGGGCCTTAGGAGGATTTTAATGATGGATAATATATATATATATATATATATATATATATATATGTGTGTGTGTGTGTGTGTGTGTGTGTGTGTGTGTGTGTGTGTGTGTGTGTGTGTGTGTATATGTATGGGAAAAGGTTCCATACGGTCGAGCTTATGGGAACTTCTCATACGGTCGAGCTGTGTGGGTCCCACCGTGATGGGTGTTGAACATCTACCCAATCAGTCAGATGCACCATTCCATGGTGGGCATGGGGCTTAAAAATCAAGTGAATCCGTGACTTTTTTGGGCCACACCACATATAAAAGTTGAGAGGGGTTGCCCTCCATTAAAATATTCATAATTATTTGTTGGGACCACTGAGATGTGGTTCACAAATCTAGCCCATCCATTATGTGTGTCCCACTTGGATGAGGAGTCAGACCAAGTTTCATACGCATCAAAATTTCAAGTGGGCCCCACCAAGTGATTTTATATGTTTTAGGCATTTCTTCACATGATTTTAGATGGTATGGCCCACCTAAGTTCCGTATACGGCTAATTTTTGGGATATCCCATAATTTGAAGGGGGCCCATCAAATGTAGGTGTTGATGGTCGACACACATCACAGTGGGGCCCACACAGCTCTACCTCATGGGAAGTTCCCATGAGCTCGACCGTACAAAACCTTTTCCCTATATACCCGACCCCACCCAACCCTAGCCTCTTTGCCTTTCTTCTCTTTCTCTACCCGTCGCACACCCGCCCGATGCCTAACCACCAGAAATGCCTCCTCTCTCTATGTCTCTCTCGCACCCTCTCCCTCTTCTCTCTCTCTGTCTCTCTCTTCCTATCTCTCTGATCTCTCCACCCTTCCGTTGCCGCACGCTCTCTCTCTGTCTCTGAAGCTCGGTGAGGTATCTCTCTCTCTCTCTCTCTCTCTCTCTCTCTCTCTCTCTCTCTCTCAATCTCAATACCGATTTAGGGATTTGGGGATTTAGCAATCTGTGGATTTGGGGATTTAGAAATTGAGGATTTAGAAATTGGGGATTTGGGGATTTAGCAACAGGGATCCACCCATCTCGGTGAAACTTATGCTATTATTTGGCAGTGTGAAAGCTTGTTTGGTAACTTGGGTTTAGTTGTAATTGGTGGGAATATAGCAAATATTTGTAGCGATGTGTTGGTTGTAGTTGGTGACAAATGAATCTATTTACTACTGATTTATTTATTTTGAATTCACTAAGAGGTATGATTTCATATCCTATTATATTAGTTTTGAATTCATCAAGGGGAGGCATGATTTCATGTTTGATTATGACTGATTTCCACAAATGAAGTTTAACAGGAAAATTGTGAGAGTTTAACTCCAAGAATTGTTTCAAGGATTTCATATCCTATTATTTTAGTTTTGAATTCATCAAGTGGTATTTTCTGGAACCAATGTATGTATGTATGTCATAGCCCAAGAATTGGGTTAGGCACCTATGTTGAATAGGGGTTGTTTGCCAATTGATTTAAACCGTCCATTTTTTTTGCACTTTATGGATCACCTGATGAATCCACCGACCTGATTCTTGGGGCCATGGCATTTACAGTTAGGGCCAAGACAAGGGCATGCAGATGGTCTCAATGCCTGTGAGCTTGAGCCCAAAACTTGAGTGTTGTTAAAGCATAAGGCACTATTTGGAATTTTGCTCAGGATGCAATGCCTCTGATTTGATGTGCTTTGCATCCATAATGAAACAATCATCAAATGAGTTCTACTGATAAAGTAATCTGAATGGGTTCTTTTTCAGCCATAAAAACTCTTATTTGCATTGTGCTTATCTTGAATGTGTACAAAACTTCCCATTGTACAAAACTTCAACACTATTCAACATAGTATGTGACATCATGTAATTCAATTTGTGTTTTCTCTTTCTAAGGTGTGAGCTTGATAATTGATCTTCAGGTTATATTTTAAGGAAAATTTAGTTATTAAAGAAAATGCCCTTGTAGAATAAATTATCTTTATAGGAAGAGTAGCTTGGAGACTTGGAAATATGTACTTCTACCAATGTTTGAAGAATGCTGGGCTATGTTGCTGAGAGATTCGCTTTAATGACTATTTATCTGAATAGTGACTTATGCTTTCTAAAGTTATTTTTAACATCAATGGTACTTTCTAATGAATTATATCTTGAGCATTAATGGTGCTTGTCTTGAATGTATACAAAACTTCCCATTGTATAAGAACTTCAACACTATTCAACACACTATGTGACATCATGTAATTCAGTTTGTGTTTTCTCTTTCTAAGGTGTGAGCTTGATATTTGATCTTCAGGTTATATTTTAAGGAAAATTCAGTTATTAAAGAAAATGCTCTTGAGAATAAATTATCTTTATAGGAAGAGTAGCTTGGAGACTTGGAAATACATACTTCTACCAATGTTTGAAGAATGCTGGGCTATGTTGCTGAGAGATTCGCCTTTATGACCATTTATCTGAACAGTGCCTTATGCTTTCTAAAGTTATTTTTAGCATCAATGGTACTTTCTGATGAGGCCATCAATGGCACCGTGGATATCCATCATGTGTACCACCAAAAGTTGTAGGAATCCCAAAAATCTAGTTGAGGCAAGCATTAGGTGGGCCTCATCATATATAGGGAGCAATGAGTAGAGTTGCCTACCATACAAAATTCCCAGCTTGTAACCACAGTAGATTGTGCATCCCTTCCAAACTATACATGAATTGTGCCCCACCATGATGATGAGACACATAATAAATCATGCCAATCCAACTACCAATGGGCCCCACCACTTGAATTTTTATGTTTTTAAGGCATTTTACTATGTGAGCCCACCATAGTTTGTGTATGCCATCCAACTTACACATTAGGTGTGCCCCCACCAAATTAATGGGACACCACCAAAATCAGAAGGTGGGCTCCATCACTTCAATATGGAAGTGTTTTTAGCAAAAGAACAAAGAAAAAAAAAGAAATCATTGTTTTCTGTGGTGTGGACCGCCATATGAATAAATGAGTGTAATTGTTTTTTCCCCCAACAACTTTTGGGGACACGTGATGGACTGGTTGGATGTCACATACACACCACCTCGGTTTTAGAACATCTTATTATCACTGCAATTGTTTTGGCCTATTGCTCCCAATGACATGCTTGAATGGACTGTCTAAATTGAAGTGTCAGTTAGAAGCTTTTGGGGGCATTGCTAATATAGAAGTTTCAAGATATTAACGATGGATTTTCAAAAGCTAGAAGTGTGAACTTTCAAAAATCTAAAATTTAACCCTTAGATCTCCTATGTATATGTAATTAAGTTTCTAAAATGATCTACAATGGAAGGCTGAGATCAAGCTTGATTAAAATACATTAATGATAAAATCAAAAGATTTGGAAGGTGGGAACTGCTGTTATGACCATGATGAAGCTATCCATTTCCTATGGACAGCATTGGAGTGGCCTGACCATTTAGACAGGCCGTGTTTATTTATTTGCTTGAAATTGATGGAGTAGACCCGGATGTGCGTCGGAGCTATCCGAATGTTGAGCGGGGGTCCCTGGAAGGTGAGAACTGCTGCTATGACCATGAAGAACTAAAACTAATACCTAAAACTAAACATCATGGTGGGGACAGTGCCTCCCACCGTTGATTCCTTCCTGGGACCCACCACGGTGGTTATTTGAGATCCAACCTGTTGGTAAGTTCACACAGACCTAGACCTGAAGAAGGAATAACACAAATATCAGCTTGATCGAAAACTTTTATGGCCCCAATTCGTTTCGATGTCCACTTGAGCTTTGGATTTACCCCAAAACCTAAACCTAAACCTAAACTTAAACCTATTCTCAAATCCCAAAACCTATAACCTAAACTTAAACCTAAACCTATAACCTTAACGTAAACCAAAATCTATAACCTAAACCTTAACCTATAACCTAAACTTATAACCTATAACCTAACCTTAACCTAAACCTAAAACCTAAACCTAAACCTATAACCTAAACCTATAACCTAAAACCTAAATGTATTCTCAAATCCCTAAACCTAAACCTACACCTAATCCTAATCTTAACTCCCTAACCTAAACCTAAACCTAAACTTGAAAACCCAAACCTAAACCCGATTTCGAACCCGATTTCCTAAACCCAAAACCTTAACCAATTCTTAATTCCCTAAAGCTATAACCTATAACCTATAACCTATAACCTAAACCTAAACCTAACCTAAACCTATAACCTTAACCTAAACCTATAACCTAAACCTAAACCTATAACCTAAATGTATTCTCAAATCCTTAAACCTAAACCTAAAACCTAAATGTATTCTCAAATCCTTAAACCTAAACCTATAACCTTAACCTAAACCTATAACCTAAACCTAAACCTAAAACCTAAATGTATTCTCAAATCCTTAAACCTAAACCTACACCTAATCCTAATCTCAACTCCTTAACCTAAACCTAAACTTGAAAACCCAAACCTAAACTCAATCCGGAACCCGAACCTGATTTCCTAAACCTAAACCTTAACCTATTCTCAATTCCCTAAAGTTATAACCTATAACCTATAACCTAAACTTAAACCTAAACCTATAACCTTAACCTAAACCTAAAACCTAAATGTATTCTCAAATCCCTAAACATAAACCTACACCTAATCCTAATCTCAACTCCTTAACCTAAACCTAAACTTGAAAACCCAAACCTAAACCTGAACCTAATTTCCTAAACCTAAATCTTAACGTATTCTTTATTCCCTAAACCTTAACCTATAACCTAACTTAAACCTAAACCTATAACCTACAGTTATAACCTAAACCTAAACCTATAACCTAAACCTGTAACCTTAACCTATAACCTAACCTAAACCTAAACCTATAACCTACACTTATAACCTAAACCTAAACCTATAACCTAAACTTGTAACCTTAACCTAAACGTAAAACCTAAACCTAAACCTAAACCTAAAACCTAAATGTATTCTCAAATTCCTAAACCTATAAGCTACAATATTACCATAAACTTATAACCTAAACCTATAACCTACAACATTAACCTAAACCTATACTTATAACCTAAACCTATTCTCAAATCCCAAAACCTATAACCTAAACCTAAACCTATAACCTAAACCTTAACCTGTAACCTATAACCTATAACCTAAACTCAATTCCCTAAACCTTAACCTATAACCTAACCTAAACCTAAACCTATAACCTACACTTATAACCTAAACTTAAACCTAAACCTAAACCTGTAATAACCTAAACATAAAACCTAAACCTAAACCTAAAACGTAAATGTATTCTCAAATTCCTAAACCTAAACCTAAACCTATTACCTACAATATTAATATAAACTTATAACCTAAACCTATAACCTACAACATTAACCTAAACCTATACTCATAACCTAAACCTATTCTCAAATCCCAAAACCTAAACCTTAACCTAAACCTAAACCTATAACCTAAACCTAAACCTTAGGCTATAACCTAAACCTTAACCTATAACGTATAACCTATAACTTAAACCTATAACCTATAACCTAAACTCATTTCCCTACACCTTAACCTATAACCTAACCTAAACATAAACCTATAACCTACACTTATAACCTAAACATAAACCTATAACCTAAACCTAAACCTAAAACCTAAACCTAAACTTAAAACCTAAATGTATTCTCAAATCCCTACACCTAAACCTACACCTAATCCTAATCTCAACTCCCTAACCTAAACCTAAACCTAAACTTGAAAACCCAAACCTAAACCCAATCTCCTAAACCTAAACCTTAACCTATTCTCAATTCCCTAAAGCTATAACTATTAACCTAAACCTAAACCTTAACCTAAACCTTAACCTAAACCATAACCTAAACCTATAACCTAAACTTAAACCTTAACCTAAACCTAAACCTATAACCTTAACCTAAACTAAAACTTATGACCTAAACCTATAACCTATAGCCTATAACCTATAACCTAAACTTATAACCTATAACCTAACCTTAACCTTAACCTAAACCTAAAACCTAAACCTAAACCTATAACCTAAAACCTAAACCTAAACCTAAAACCTAAATGTATTATCAAATCTCTAAATCTAAACCTACACTTAATCCTAATCTCAACTCCCTAACCTAAACCTAAACCTAAACCTAAACCTAAACTTGAAAAACCCAAACCTATACCCAATCCCGAACCCGAACCCGAACCTGATTTCCTAAACCTAAACCTTAACCTATTCTCAATTCCCTAAAGCTATAACCTAAAACCTATAACCTAAACCTAAACATTAACCTAAACATATAATCTAAACCTATAACCTTAACCTAAACCAAAACCAAAACCTATAACCTAAACCTTAACCTATAAACTATAACCTATAACATAAACTTATAACCTATAACCTAAACCTAACCTAAACCTAAACCTATAACCTATAACCTAAACCTAAATCTAAAACCTAAATGTATTCTCAAATCCCTAAACCTAAACCTGCACCTAATCCTAATCTCAACTCCCTAACCTAAACCTAAACCTAAACTTGAAAACCCAAACCTAAACCCGATCCCGAACCCGAACCGATTGATGTAATATGTAGCCCAATCACATGGCAACAAACAAGAATATCTTGCTTTGTTAACAAGCATACTCGAACTCAAGCATCACAATGTATTTATTTCCATCTCCATTATCTCTTATAGCATAGATTATTTGAGATTTGGATTTATCTCATTTTTAGAGTCATGTCCTAACACAATATGATAATATTAATAGACAAAGTGGATTTGTCACCAACATTATTCCAAGACCCATATAACTTCTCCTTATAGGAAGTTGGGTAGGGCACACGCAGCTTGAATCCATCAAAGGAGATAAGGATCTCCTCTCATATGTTCTCTCTATTTTCATTTGTTTTTTTTCTATGGGATTGTTTATTTTGTGGTGTATGCTCAAATATACGTACAACATTTTATCATGTTAATATAATTATAAGTGGCCTAATCTCACCTTTTTAAAAACAACTAATAATAATTTCTACCTGATGAGAAATCACCAAGTACCATTAGGCTCAACCCAAATGATAAATCAACATTTTTTCTTTTTGTATTTTATTTATGAATAATTTTTTGTATTTTATTTATGATGTTAAACTTATATGTATTTATGCGTGGATGAATGTGATGTTGATAAGATTGTTTGTGTTTGGATGGATGTAGTTTATGTTTGGATGAATGTAGTTTATGTTTGGATGGATTTACGTAGTTTAGGTTTAGATGGATGTGAATGTGAATATGATGAAATAGATTATATAACAAGTGTATATCATGATGAAATATATTGTAACAGGTGTATATCAGGAATTTTGTGCTAGAATATTGGGAAAAAAAAAAGAGACTTTTACCTATGAAATATTTCGTAGGTAAAAGTCACATCCACGTTTTTTACCTACGAAACATTTCATAGGTAAGTCTTATCCACGTTTTTTGCCTACGAATAGTTTCGTAGGTACAAGTATTGTGAAATATTTTTACCTACAAAACCATTCGTCGATAAAACTTTACCTAAGGTAAAAATTATGTCATTATTTTCGACGAACATTTTCATCAGTAAAAGTATTGTGAAATATTTTTACCTATCAAACAATTCGTCGGTAAAACTTTTCCGAGGTAAAATTTATATCATTATTCCCGACGAAAGTTTTCGTCGGTAAAAGTATTGAGAAATATTTTTACCTACGAAACAATTCGTCGGTAAAACTCTTGCCATGAAACTTTTCAAGGCTGCGGGAAAATTTCTTATGGTAAAAATTATATCATTATTCCCGACGGTTTCAGTTTGTCGGTAAAACTCAGCGTGAAAACAACCTTTACCGACGAAAATGTTCATTGAGAAAACTCACTGCATAAAATTTTCAGTTGAAAAATGTAACACTTTTAGTGACAAAACTTTCGTCGGTAAAAGTGGTTCTCTGCTTTTTACCGACGAAAAAATTCGTCAGTAGAACTCTCTGTGGAAAATTTTGCAGGTGAAGAATATAACACTTTTACCGATGCAACTTTGTCGGTGAAAATATTATTCCTAACGGTTTTGGTTCGTCGATAAAACTGAGCGTGAAAATTTTCTAACTTAAAAATACAACACTTTTACCGACGAAAATTTTCGTCGGTAAAGATAATATTCCCGATGGATTTGGTTCGTCGGTAAAAGTCAAGGCGAAAATAACACTTTTACTGACGAAAATGTTCGTTGGTACAAATATTATTCCCGACGGTTTTGGTTCGTCGATAAAAGTCAAGGTGAAAATTTTCTTACTTAATATACAACACTTTTACTGACGAAAATTTTTGTCGATAAAAGTGGTTCTCTGCTTTTTACCAATGAAAAAAATTCGTCGGTAAAACTCTCAATGGAAAATTTTGTATCTGAAAAATTTAACACTTTTACAAAATATTATTCCCGACGGTTTTGGTTCGTCGGTAAAACTGAGCATGAAATTTTTCTAACTTAAAAATACAACACTTTTACCGACGAAAATTTTTATCGGTAAAAATGGTTTTCTACTTTTTACCGACGAAAATATTCGTCGATAAAACTCTTATGGGAAAATTTTCAAAATAGCGTGAAAAATTTCTATCTTAAAAATATAACACTTTTACCAACAAAACTTTTTGTTGGTAAAAACATTATTCTTGACAAAAAAAATTTCATCGGTAAAACAATACTTTTACTGACAAAATTTTTTTCGTCGATAAAAACGTTGTTTCTTGTAGTGCATGGGATGGGGTATTTTAAGTTACTACTTTGCTTTTGGTAACAATATCCTTTCCCATCCATGTCGAATGCTTTATGTGTGTTGTCACACCCCGAAATTCGGGTATCCCAAGTAGAGTAACCCGAACCCAAATCCCAAGCCCGTGAGGTACAAGATTCAATTTATTTAAGTATATATAACTATTTTCGTTCCAAATATACCAAGATTACTCATAACATCATTTACATAAACTAAGCACATAAAAGATCCCATATCACAATGTCAAAATAATTAAATAAAGTCAACTCAACTTTAATGCATCATTCTTTCACTAAAATAAAACTAAGTAAAAGGAAATACATTATCTATTAAGTTTAAACTAAAACTAAAACAAAAGTCATCCATAAGACTAAATATGACTTCATCCCATAATAGCATGCCTCCTCGAAATATTCATACGAAGTACCTGAAATATTTAAACACCCCGAATATTACAACTCAATAGGATCATTTTCATCTCTACTGAAATTTGTTCATTAACACCATAACACAACGTTATAATAATAATTAAAGAAAATCAACATTTAAGGAGACAATAAATATTCACAAAAATATTTTAAAATTAAAGAAAATGATTCCATAAATAATTGAATTAAAAATGCGTTCATCTGCGATTAACTTGAAAATATATCTACCATGATGATCTTTTAGGGAATGACCCTGGGCAAAGTACCACATGATATCTTTTAGGAAATGACCCTGTGCAGAACACCACATGATTTCTTTTACAAGTTAATCTAAGGCAGTGTACCCATGTGTGTATCTTTTAAGGAATTACTCAGGGTAGAGCACCCATGCCGATCTTTCAGGAGTGACCCCGAGCAAACCTCCCGTGTGTGTATCTTTTAGAAAATTACCCAGGGTAGAGCACTCGTGCCGATCTTTTAGGAATGTCCTAGGGTAAAGCACATGTATCATGATATTTTAGCTATATATTCTAAAATTTCAGAATTTCTATATACCAAATATAACTAATTACAACTACATTACATCAACAATGTATTCTCCTAAAAATTGACATACCGCATATATAACATTTTAGATTTTTATGAAGAAATAAATACAACATCAATACTATGAAAATTTGAATTTATAAATAAAATAATAACCAATTGATGGTAACTCGGAAAGCATACACTATAAGGAAAAAAATAGACATAATATATTTGCGTATAAGTAATCATCAATCCAATGTGTACCTTATTTAATAAAGCAAAAGGAATTTGTAAATTTTATAATTAAAAATAATAACTTTTTGATGGTAACTCAAAAAAGCATATACTAGGAGGGAAAAGTATACATAATATATTTCAAATTTTTATGCACAAGTATTCATCAATATAATGTGTATATTATTCAACAACACATCAACATAAAAGGATTCAATGCCTATGATATTTAGGTATAAATCTCGATGTGGGGTTTGGGTTAGATCACCTACCTGATGCATGGCCTGTGTCAAGAGATGGCTATAACACAACTTTACAGTTGATGATCTTGCCAAGGAAGATAGTACTTTCTCTAATGGCGACTTGTTGATCAATGGTTTTTTGACAATTTTCCTTCTTCAAGAGGATGGAGTTTGATGTCGGAAGCTTGGGAGGTGAGGGATTAAGGCTTTAATGGGGATTTGTCAGTTGTTTTGGAGGTTTGTGGCTTCATGGTTAAGGCAGCGCGTGCACGACACACATTGCTGGTTTTTATCATTATTATCAACATTATTATTATTTTTTTCCTTTTTTTGGATGAATGGTTTGGATAGCTCAGATGGACACCGTAACTAATGGATGGTGAGATGAGAAGTGAGAAGGAGCAGGGAGACGTGCGAGTGCTGGGAGTTTTGATTTTGATAGAAACGTAGTTAGCGGAATACATGCAGATGTGAAACTGTTGACAGAGCTAAATGAGGTCCTTATAATTTTTTAAGAAAAATCTACTCTGTCCATTTGGTTTTGTAGATGATAATGGATCATGTTTATTTAAAACGAGGCAGATATGTGATTTAAGTGGGCTGTAAAACGAGAATTAGTGAAGATTTCAATGGTTGAGATTTGTCAAAGGCTAGGGACTGATGAGCAATGTGGATTGGACCAAAGGATCCCAACATGATGGATGGTCAGGCATAGGTTGGTTGAGGTGCAGCACAAATCAAGTCGAAGAAGGAGAGAGAGAGAGAGAGAGAGAGAGAGAGAGAGAGAGAGAGAGGTGGTTGTTAACGTGGTGACGTGCTGATGCATGTCACTGAATTTTTATTGTTTATTATTATTATTTTTTTCTTAGTGAGGTAGTGCGCCCCGCTGGATATGTTTAAGAAAAATCTACACCGTCCATCTATCTTGCTGGATGATGTTACAATATGGGCAAAGAAATGAGGTAGATTCAAGGCTAAAGTGGGTCACACCAAAGGAAAGATTGAGATGGGGTTCCCACCGTTGAATTAAAAAAATATGTTGTTACATTGCTTTCGAGTTAGTAGCCTGTTGAAAATCAGTATCTTCTTCTAATATTGTTGCATTCTCTAGTAGTTCTTCAATTAGCAAGCCATTATCGGAGTAGTTTTGGTCATTCAGAGTGTCCTCCGATACATTATCATTGAAGTTTTTTTTTTTTTTTTTTTTTTAAATTGACAGCTCTTATTTAGTTTGGCCCAACTACAAAGTCATTTTGGATGAGGTATTTTGAGCTGCTACTTTGCTTTCGGCAACATTATCCTTTCTCATCCATGTCAAATGCTTTTTGTGGGTGGTCTTGGATTGTCCATTGATTGGTTCATCAACCAACTTGGCTCTTGGGTTTGCACTTCTAAGGCTCTATTTGCTGCTCTTTGTTGTTGTCAGCGGTGCATTTGAGTTCTTGTCACTCGCGGTGGAGATTATGAGAATTTTGGATAGAGTGATTTAATCCATTTATCGACCTTGATGTCACCAGGATTGACCATCTTTGGTCATTTTCTGGTATAACCCTCAAGCGAGATCCTTCGCATGAAGCCTCGCGTGTTCCTGGTCGAGTCGACAACCTGGTAATTTTGGATCGTAGTATTGTCATTCACGTTCACCTATTTCCATGGTGCGAAGTAAACTCGCTTCAAGTTTTTTGGTTGGACATCCTCGTGATATCGTTTGCATAGTCGGTATCCCTAAAAAATTGTGGTATTCTTCTGGTTCTTTTGCCCCCTGGGTTTTTATTTAGATTTGATCTTCGACTAGCATGCCTTGGTAAGTGTATGTGTGGTTGTCTTGCCATCATTAATAAGTCATTTTTTTCTCTAGGGGCGATTACTCTTCTTAAATTGCTGGAGACTACGTTGACTCCCATCAAAGAAGGAAATTGGTTATTATCCACCATCATGGCTTCCTTTTCTTTTTGAGAAAACTTTAACATCTCCATGCTTATGTTATCCTGAATCACTTTCCTAAAAACAATGCAATTCCTGGTGGAGTGAGAACGTGATCCATGCCATTTGCATTATTCAATTTTCTTTAACTCTTCTGCTGATAGTATCACCTAGCTTGTGATAATTTGATAAATTTTCTAGCCATAAGAAGGTCAAAAATCTCGCCGGACTTTATTATATCGAAAGAGTATATTGCCTATCAGGCCTTTGGAAATTCCTTTATAGTATTTGAATTTTAAGCGGAAGGCTCATCATCAGTCTTCGTTAATGTCGGGTGGATAAAAAGCTTTTTAAAAATTATTTCAGCCATTGCCAGCTTATAATTCAAATCACAATAATTTCTCAATGGCGAGTTCTTTGATTGGCTTTCTTCCCACCGAGGCCATTCTTTCCGGATCACCCTAGTGGATAGGTTGACTAGATCTTCAAAATCCATTCCCTTAAATTTCTTTTTGAGCTTAATGTCTAAAGTTTCCATGACCTATTTGACAAACTAGGCGTTAGTCATGAAAACTCTACATCTGTTTCTTACCTTCTTGAATTGTGCACTATACTTTCCAGCTGACTCGCCATATATTGTCTTAAGCGAGATAAGTTGGCTAAAGATAACTCAGGCTCAGTTTGGAAGAACTGAGAGTGGAATATCTCTTCCATTTATTGCTAACCATGCACTGAATTTGGTGGTAAACTTATATATCACGAAAAAATGGTATTGGTGGATGAATTTGCGAACCATTTCAATTTCACATACTAGTTAGCTAAAAACTCACCACATTCTATAGTAAAGCAACCAACATTCTCAATAGTGAATTGTCCTATCTCCCTAAAAAATATTGTAAATTTTGGTACTATATAGCCTCTCAGCACTTCAATGAGCCGATCGATCTGATCTGGATAAGGTTTATGATATGTAGCCCAATTAGTACGTCGGCCATGTCATTGTGTAACGTCCTGAATTTTCACTGTTTTGGATTTTTAAAATCCTTGAAAATTTTTCTATTAATTAACTTATAATATCACTTAATGACCATTAGCACTCAATGTTAGTTTATATAGGGGCGATACCAGTAAAGAACCGCACAAGTCCGATTAATCAACCGTAGGAAGTTAATGAATCTGCCCAGATCTTGACTAATAGACCAAATCAACCCCGTTACTCCTTTATCCTAAAACCGACGGTTCAAAGTAATCATGACCTAATCTCCACTTTCACTAGTTATAAATAGGTTATACTATGAACATAGTTAATCCGAACCCTAATTATTGCCCATGAGAAATGTCACTACCAAATTTATTCAAGAAATGCCCCGATTCTCTGAATGAGCTCTAAACCGCTCGTTGGTGGGCCACTGGTTCAAAAACTATAGAATAAGGTCCGTCTTACTAGGCTTGACGTCTATCGGGGGAGTTGGACCTGGGTACTACCCACAACCGCTCAACTTGAGCTGAAGGATAAGTTCATGAGAAGTGCATATACCCTAAATAAAAGAGCTAGAACTTAAGTGAATTGGGTTGTCCACTCTTATGCAAAGTTGAGGATTTCGGACCATCAGTTTATGATCAAACTTTACCCGTAGAGTAAGGATATTTTCCTTCTCATATCCGTATAGCCACGCCGATCGACTATCGGTGACCGTTGAACAGACTTTTAATCATATCTATCGATCGGCGCATCCAAATGGTGGGCCGATCATATACATACATAGATCAACATTAGGGCTAACTATCCTACGGTGTAATTTGACTTGTATACCCCAGAGTGGGCCTTAGAGGATAAAAAATCCTCCCATAGGGTTAGTATAGTAAAAACCCAACACTTGGGGCCATTTGCACTAAATCTGGCATTATAAAAGGGGCTTCTTTAGGGCACCCCTCTCCCCATACGAATTTGCCCTAGGAGGAAAGGGGAAAAAGGGAGAATAGAAAGAGGAGAAAGAAGGAGAAAGAAGAAAGGAAGAAGAGAGGAAGGGAGAGTGAAGAAGAGGGAAGGTGGGTCATAGCTCTAGTGGGGTCCAAAGGAGACTGATTCTTGCAACTCCTCACCTCTTCCTCAACCAATCCATCATCCACAACCAGGAAGAACCCTTTCTGTTAATCGTCTAGGTAAATCCTTCATCCCTTTTTCTTGAAACCCTTGTGTTGCGAAGGGAGTGACATGGATTTCTAACATGCAAGTGCTTGCTTTAGGGATTCCGGCCGGTCGACCCCAAAGCCCTCATTCCTAGGTCATTTTTCAAGTCTCCAATGATCCATAGGTGTGGACTATTAACCTTAGGTGGCCTAGCACCAATTGTAGTATGCGTCTAATGATTTTGTTTGCTTAGATGACATATTTGGAGAATCTAGAGAAACCTAGGAATCCTATGATTGTTAGAATTGTATGAAATTGTATGTTTTAGTTCTCATATGATATTTCTTACTTCTCACATGATTTAGTACAAATGGATGATTACATGTTCATGTCTCATTTAATTTTTCTCATATGGCGTTGCTTCATAGCATGTATAATTCATTAACTCTTGTGCATTTTGATTCTATGAGATGTAGGAAGTGCTTAACTTCCTCACCAATCCACACAACACACATGCACCTTTATTCATGATATTGTTAGCCTCCCTTGTTAGGAGATTCTGAATTGTATGTTGAGGTGTATGAGAACATGATGTTATTTATGCTAGTTGATAACCTTGTTAGTTGACATGTTATGAATCACCACCTAAACCCTTGGGTTGGTCAGGAATACGAGAAGGGCGAAGGCGGCCTCGTTGGTAGGACCGTCTTAAGGCTAAACCCATGAATTTGGGTGAGTACGTGAGGACGACAGTAGTTAGACTACATGGGTCACTCGTACCCGATGTCATTCCACCACGTACTTGCCTGAACTCATGTGATCTAGTCTACTGGCTGACCAACCTTGTTTTGTTAACCCTGTTTGCTCACATATGTATGGAACCCGGAATGCCCTACAACCGTTGTAGCCCATCGATAACCAAATTGAAATCGATCCACCGCCTCGTGAGCCGGGCATGGTGGAATGGGACACTGGGTCTGAGCTGTCAGCTTACGCTAGGGTGACGCGCCTCCCCGTAGTGACTGCGAGCGATCCCTTCTTCTCGGCACTCCCCATGTGCTTGAAGTTGGGGATGGGGAACCTGACGGGATCAAGGATCGCGGTGCCCTGGCCTCGTACGTTGAGGGGCCTTAGCACCGCAACCAGTTTAGGGCATTTGATATGTGGGGTGTATCATTTTCTCCAACTTACTGGATGAATGAAATTAATTAAGAACTTAGCTAACACTATCACATTGCATCACACTAATTAGGTCAGCGACTCGACAGTCGAGGTCGCAATGAGAGAGTGTTGTCATATGTGATCGTGAGACTGTGTCGCTTGAGGGAGTGTTGTGGTGAGGGCATACATTATATCATTTATCATGCATATGCATTAACAAGATTAGTTAAGGTTTTATAAATGTTTGCCTTTCATTAAATTCATGATATAATTGATGCCTATTGTAACCTAGGATTAATAGCACCCACTGAGTTGATCACTCACTCCCACTCAGGGACGGTGTTTTAAAACACCAACCAGACTCATCATATATGCAGGTGATGCGGAGTATGAGGAGCTCGGTGACGCAAGCCTCGAGGAGGACAAGTTCTCCTACTTCCAGTTGATGAGCGGGTCTTCATCGGCTCAGTAGATGGGATGTTGGATCGCTGAGTAGTAGACTCAACTTTATTCTTTTGGACATACTATTCTTTTGTGATTTTGTTGGCACGCCTGATGCGACCCATGTATATTTTTGGACTTGTATATATATACTTGATCTCTTTCATTTCAGTAGACATGTGTGATTGTGGTTCATGTTCTAGAAAATTCCAGGCTGCGTATTTAAACCTGATTAATTGTATTTTAATAAGAAAAATTGGTTATAAGTGATACCCGGGAACTCGGGAGTCAAGTGTATGCACGACCCCCGATTTCCAGGGCGTTACACATTGATTGGCAACTTCTTGTATTAAGTTAACTAGCTCTTCCTTGCCCATTTACAGAGGCAAGGTAGGTGTCATGTGGTCCCAGGGCCCTTAGTTAACCATCAAAGGAGGTTAAATACCCTGAGCCTTCCATCAATGGGATTCATTGATCGGCGTAAAATGCCCCCCAGGGGGTACATCATTGATTCCTTCATGGTCATTGTGGTTGTTCAGTTGGTCATTACAACAGTTCCTTCCAATGCTTGCCCGAGGCGATGCATTTCAACCAACTTAGCCTCAGTTGCTGAATGTTACATGAAGGAAGAGCCGCAACTCTTAAGGGACATTCCTAAATGAAGATACCTCCATGTTATAATAGCAGGCATCAAGGAATTTCTCATTAAAAAAAAATCATAAAATTCTATTAAAAGCTTCAGCTTAAACATTAGATTGCTCGGCCTGAATCCTGCCCTATCCTGCCAATTGTTGTAGGCTCGCATGCATGCTACCTAAAACCCTTGTTACATGCTCTAAGGAATTTGTGTATGATGATGATGATGTTATATTCAGGATAGTCGAACATGAGGGATCTGGAACTTCCAAATCAGCCTGCATTGGAAATCCTTTAGTGGCGTGATAAAGTTCTTGGTCATCGATGTTACCACTATTTCTAATAGATTGTCTACTCATATTGTTATATAATTCGACTAACAGTTGCACATTGGTCCCACTGGGCATGCAAACTGGTGTTGAGTTAGAATTCAACCATGTGGTGCACATGTGTAGTTTGCGGGCGTGCCAGAACCGATTGCGGTCCGATTCAAACTGAACGCCACTGAGCCCTGACGTTGAGATAAAGTGGAGGAATTAAGTCGAGGTATACCAACCATCTATTCCACCAATTGTCAATTGTACTATCAAGCGATTTGTGGAGAATGAGGATCTCTCTCGAATAGGTTTTTTTTTTTTTTTTCTTGAAAATCAAGGACTTTCAAAAGTATTGCAAGTGTTATTCAAACAGGAACTAACAATGGAGCTTGTGATAAAAACAATAATAAGAATTACCATTATTAGGGATCATCGTCCTAAATGAGAGCAGTGGAGCACTTAACCGAGTAGCATGCTAATGAACATGGGATAGATAATACTGGTATTATTAAGTAATGTCGACCCAACATATGAGTGTAGGCGGACGATTCTTCAAACTAAGGTCCTCATTCAAATCCCGCACACAAGCATAGATGGAAGGAATTTACAACTATTAGATACAACTAAGTTAGTCTTGCGTAAGGTAAAGACGAACAAACACTACTCTTAGATGTTAAGAGGTCCATGCTGATGAGCGATAGAGATGATAAGTGTCCTAGGGGACAAGATAAACAATGTTGTGTTGAAGTTGATTAGTTTGATTGGTGTGTTTGAGATTTTTCTAAATGATTTTGATTCCTTCTACTTCAAAACGCTTCTTCCCTATTTATAGCTTTTCCAGTGGCATTGTGGGAGTAACCATTGGTACGAGATTAGTCACTATGCTCATGCGTCATCTTGACGTACCATAAGTCACGTCAGGGAGATAAAGAGAAGTATCAATATCCTCTACTATATGTGCCTCTCAATTGGACTGATTGTCCGATTTTGAATTGTTGACATGCTTAGAATAGTATGAATGCCGGGCTTGGCTAGATTTATAACTAGAAATGGGGCACATGTAAAAGAAGAGAATCAACATAGATATCTAGAGGAAAATGATGTGAATAGATACATAAAGTTGGGTCCGCTTCGTGGCTCAGTTGTAGACAAATTCTATTTAAACACTGAGATCATGGGATCAAGTGCACGTGGTTTGGGTGTGTGTGAAAAAAAATACAAAGAGAAAGTGAGGGTAGATACCTACAATAGGGTTGTGTGTGGGCTATATGGGAAGGAGGAGAGAGTGCCAATTACTCATGCAAAATAATAATAATAATAATAATAATAATAATAATAATAATAATAATGATGATCATGATCATGATAAGGAGGAGGAAAGCTTGAGGGAGTGTCATGTGTTAGATTGCTTAGGTGTAGATCGATGAACTTAGCCTTATGTAGAGGCATGCTCACCTACGCACCTATGCACGTGCACACCTTTGCACATGTGTCATAGGTATTGAATCCGAACGGTCCATAAGATGTGGAATCCTATGAAACTTAGAAAGTAAATTTTCACCCTGATCTAAGATTCTGGCGGGCCATAGAAAAGAGAAATTCAAATCAAGGGAAGAAACTCTTTGCATTTTTATGGCCCACCGAAGTTTTGGTTCAAAGTAAAAATTGGTACTCAAGGAGTTTTATGAAGTTCTGCTTCACATGGACCGTTCAGATTTTCGAGATTCATCAGATATGATGAGTTCTCAAAAAAGTTCATAGGTAGAGTTCCAAAAAAAGTTCGCAGTTGAGCGTTCCGCGCCTTATGCATATGGCCTTTGGCGCCTCATGCCCTTTTTGAAAACTTTTCAAAAAGGACTGAGTTTTCGCTTATGTAAGCTTGGAGACTAAGACAAATGTACAGAAAAGAGCCTTGAAGTAAATCAACCCATCATAATTACTCCTCTCTCAAGAGTTTCCACACTAAATAAACTCTACGGCCAACTGAAATACCGTAGATACATAACAGAGTCCAAGCGTACCATCTTATAACGGATTTGAATTAATTACAATTACAGTGGAGCCCACTGGTATTCTCAATTTAAATATCCAACGGTCAGATCATGCAAACAATTCATCACATAGATCCCACCTAATGAAAGTTTTGCTGTTACTGTCGGCCATGGATGGAGGTAAAGGCCCAAGGATACGTGAGAACTTGTTGTCTTTATCAGCAAGATAAAGTATAGCTAACTCAACCGACAGGCTGGGCCCCTTGTATAAATTCAAGCATTTTCTTGCCTGGGACTGTGTTGATAAGCATGTAGACTTTCTAAATCTAAAACGCGTCATATATTGTAGGGAATTGGATTATGCGAGCAAGTTGGATTAGGTATAACCTACTTCTCCTTAAAAGGCCGAGTCCTCCTATAACATCTAATAAAACAAATCGATCACCCTACTTTCAACCACAACAATGAAAAAGAAAAAAATAAAATAAAATTATTTTATCCTCCTGATTTTCCGTGGCTGAAAACGCATCGTACCACTGTTCCGGTGCAGTGCATTATCAATTTCAAACATTCTGAAGATATTCTGTTTTATATATTGGTTAATTTGGAATATATATCATAGATGCTATTTTCCTATCCAAGCGTTCAAAATCACGTGTATCACAGAGATTCTCTCCCTCTCTAGGCTTGTCAATGGTCTATTCCCGGGCGGAAGCGAAGGAAGCGGATTGGCTGGTGTGCCACACACCAGCTATATAGCCGGTGCAGTTACGGGTCGTGCGAAGACGAGCGCCGACGCTCCTAGAGCTCCGAGTTGTACTAACGGTTCAAAGGATATCAAAGTTACATGGCCCTCACAATGATGTATTTACTATATCCACACCGTTCATAAATTTTTCGAGGTCATTTTAGAGCGTTAGAAAAAAAATTTGAATCATATCCACAGCTCATATGGACCGCATCAAAAATAGCAGCGGGAACATGATTTTCACCGTTAAAAAATTAGCAGGGCTCACCATAAAGTTTATTTTTCATCCAATCTGTTCATAAGGTCACAAATACCTGGATTAAGAGATAAAACAAATTTCATATTGATCCGAAGCTCCTGTGAACCCAAAACAATTTCGGTGGCATACATTCAATCCCCCACCGCTTTTTGCAGTGTGGTCCACTTTATCTTTAGATCTATCTTGTTTTTCGGCTCAAGCCTTATGACGATCTCGTCAAATGGATGGACGGTTTGGATATAACACATACCTCATGATGGGGCCCACAGAACTTGCCGACGTCAATACATCAGCTATATAGCTGATGTGCGGTACACCAGCCAATCCGCTTCCGGACGGAGTTTGGCTAGTGACACTGCCAGGTCGGTGCTATGTGAGCCCCGCCATGATGTATGTGTTTTATCCACGCAGTCCATCCATTTTTACGTATCATTTTAAGGCTGCTTGTTTTTAAAAATGAGGCAAATATAAAACTCAGGTGGACCACACCACAGGAAAACAGTAGTGATTGGATGTCCATCATTAAAAACCTCCTAGTTCCCAATGTAATGTTTATTTGACATCCAACCTGCTGATTAGATCTTAGAGACCTGGATTAAGGGAAAAAAGAAACATCAGCTTGATCCAAAACTTTTATGGCCCACAGGAAGTTTTTAATGGTTGGCGTTCAATCAACACGGTGTGGTCCACTCATTTTTGGTCTCATATCATAAGACAATCTGAAAAAAAGGACGGATGGCGTGGATGAAACACATACATCATAGTGGTGCCCGCATGGCACTGACGACTAGCCACTGGCTAGTAGCAGACTCACCAGCCAATCCGTTTCCATTCCCAGCCTTACAGCCCTTTTATTTGACATGCAAGTCCTTGTTTTTTAAATTAAGAAGAAATCGATTGAGTTTTGATATTGGCATTTTTTAACCGTTAGATGATCACTAAATATTGAAATCTGGACCATCCACTCAATAAGGTGGGCCACTCTAGTATGCTTTCATATCAGGTGATCATCATGTGTGGCCCCATCTTTTCTCCAAATTGAATATTCTATGTATTTGATATGTTAGTAGAAAAATGAGTAATATTGGAATTGAGAGGCTGGATTACACGTTTGTTACAAACAGGAACGGAAGTGCATGTTGGTTTTTCTAATCTCTTGTTTTGATTGTGCAAGGTTTATCTAATCTATTGAATTGGTGGGCCCAACATAGATGAATCAAGCTTTAAAAAAATTTGACTTTTTCATTTGTTTGGTAAGAAGAAATGTACCAACAGTCCACATCCAATGGAGAAAAGAAGAAAGATTTGATGGTTGGGATTGTCTAATTTGGGAGACCTTTTTTCCTTTCAGGATTCATTTATGATGGGGGACATGAGATCAATGGCTTCGATAACCAATCATGGGATCCAAATGTACAGATTAGGTCCAAAACAGGGGAAAATGTTATTCTAGGGCGTGGATTAGGCGAGGCAGGGATAACAACCTAGTGGGGGAGGCCTTGACCGTGTGGCATACCTCGATTTATGTGATGTACATCCAAGCCGTCCATCCGTTTCGCCATATTACTTTAGGGCATGGAAAAAAATTAGGTAGATCCGATATCTCAGGATTATCACACCAAAGGAAAACGGTGGTGATTGAATTTCCACCGTTAAAATTTTCCGAGGGTCCACTGCAATGTTTATTTTTCATACAATCTGTTGGTAATGTCACACAAACCTAGATTAGTAGAAATCACAAATATTAGCTTCATCCAAACCTTTTAATGTTGGGAATTAAATCCATGTGGTTCACTTAAGATTTGTATCTGCCTCATTTTTTTGAACCGTTCCCTAAAATGATCTAGAAAAACGGATGGACGGCGTGGATATACAAAAAATACATCCAGGTGGGACCCATAGTCAGGGCTCATCCACTAATATGTTACACCCGCCTCACCTAATCCGCACCCGTTATGGTAGCAGGTTAGACTCGCATGATGGATAGTTTACCACCATTTTGGGAATGATGGTGGCTCATCCACCTCACATGTGTCAGTCATGTACAGTGGATGGACCTTGTCTCTGTAATCACACTGTTAAATCCTAACCACATAATCGATAGCTATCAAATGGATGGTCAGAATACTCAAAACTAAAATAAAGGGTGGTTCTAATTCCAACACAAAATCAGGTGGTTGATATCCTCTTTTCAGTATAGGGATTTTGTTATTCTCCACACACAATTGGGTCGGCGATTTGGACGATCCAGATTGCATGATAGCAATGCCATGTATACGGTTGAATAGTCACCACCATTTTTTGAACGGTGGTAAATTATCATAGGACCATTCTTTTTTGACTTATGGCAGAAAATTCTCATTGATAACAGTGTATGAAAAGCACGAAGCAAAAGACAAGAAACGTTTGATGAGAGATCCCTTTCTTGATTTGTGTCTGATAGCAATGTTTGTAAGGTGGGCCCTCTTCCTCAAAAGTTGTAGTGTCTTATGGATGTATGGTACAGTGCCTGGACCCCGATTTTTTTAGAGTACACATGGGTTCTTTGTTTGTACCAGTGGGGACCCATGGCAAGTGATCTGAGCCGTTGTTATGTATGGTCCCACCATGGATTGTCTATGCACCAAAAATCCCCAAGATTCGATGATCATAGCCACCAATTTGTTGGCTTCTTTTTCTATGTTGAATGTGGACCGTTTCTATATTTTCCTTAACTTCTATTTTAAGATTTTTCTTTTCCTCATTTTGGAGATTTCAGGTGTGGGGGTATCCAATCTGGTCCAGTCATATGAACGGCTTAGATCACTATATGGATCCCCACTGGAACAATATGGAGAGAGTAATGTCATATAGAAATCATGTCCGAGAGGGTGGACTAGTCACTGTGGCTGATGTGGAGTAGGTGGGGTGAGGTTCTCCACCCACATCTTTTCACCTTATAAATAGGTTTTGAATTCCGACAAATGGGGCCGTGATTCATTAATCAAGACCGTTGGTTTATTGCATGCGTCTATGATCTGAATCCTTCTGGAAATCTTCAATGAACGGTTTGAGACGCGGATTGGCTACTGACAAGTTGAGTAGCAAGGCTCGCTACTGAAGTGACGTCACCAAGCTATGTGGGCCCACCATGATGTATGTATTGTATCCCCACCGTCCATCCATTTTTAGAGATCATTTTAGGACAGTAGCCAAAGAATGAGGCAGATCAAAATCTGAAGTGGACCCCACCACGGAAATCAATGGGGAGAGTGACGCTCACCGTTAAAACCTTCCTAAGATCCACCTCGATGTTTATTTGAGATCCAAACTGTTCATAAGTTAACGCAGACATTAAAGAAGAGAAAACACTAATATCAGCTTGATCGAAAACTTTAATGGCCCTTAGAAGTTTTTAATGGTGGGCGTCACTTTCTCCACTGTTTTCTGTGGTGGGGTCCACTCGAGGTTTGGATCCGATTCATTCTTTAGCTAACGCCCTAAAATGATCTCTCCAAATGAATAGACGGTGCGGATACAAAACATACATCATGGTGGGACCGTAGAATTAGGTGAGGTCACTTCAGCATCGAGTCTAGCTACTCAACCTGTCAGTAGCTAATCCGCGTCGTCGGGATCTCCAAAGTAGTGATATGCTCGGTAGACAGTCCATCCACGGTGGGACGCAGCAGATAAATGGACTGGATTACCAAACCATGGGTCAGAACTGAAAAACCCACGAGGAAGCGGATTGCCTATTGATGAGGCCCACCGTGATGAATGAGTCTTATCCACTCTATCCATACGTTTTATCCTATCATTTTAGGACATAATCCGAAAATTGAAGCATATCCAAAGTTCAAGTGGATCGTTTTATCTAAGAAGGTTTCAACGGTGGACGTCGTTATCTAAACCCTTTCCTCCGGTATGGTCCACTTGAGCTTTAGATATGCTTCAGTTTAGAGCTCATCCTTAAAATTATCTGTAAAAACGGATGGATGGCGTGGATAAGACATATATATCTACTGTGGGCCCCACAGAGTTTACGCTATAGCACTCGGCTTTCCTCCGTGGAGCTCACCGTGATGTGTGGGTTTCATCCACGCCGTCCATCCAGTTTTTAAGATTATATTAAGGATGCTAACAAAAATTCTGGTAGATTCAAGGCTCAAGTGGACCACATTACAGGAAATAGCGGTAGTAATGACGACCACCGTTGAAACCGTTTTAGAGTCGACCGTCATGTTTTTTTTTTCATCCAAACTATTCATAAGGTCACAGATAACTGGATTAAGAGAAAGCATGGATATCAGCTTGATCAAAAGTTCAGTGGCTCCCAACAAGTTTTAATGTTGAGCGTCCAATTCCCACTGTGTGGTCCACTTGTGCCTTAGATCTACCCCCTTTTTGGCCTCATGCCTTTGAAATGATATGAAAAATGGATGAACGGCGTGGATAAAACACATATACGATGGTGACCCCACAGAGCCCCTGTCAAGACCGAGTCCGTCCAGGCGGGAGCAGGACGCAATTCGCTGCTCACTGCGCAACGTGGTGTATACGAGAAAAACTTTGATACTCTGGCAGAGTGTGATGGATGATGCACAAGCATTCCAAGATTACTTAGAAATTGTGTGCCTTGTATATGAGAAATTCAAATTAAACCGTTCAAACTATATATTCCACCTTAGATTTATCACGAACCAAAAAATTGAGCTTATTTTATGAGCTGACCATTAGATTTGTAGGCAGTCATTGGACGGTAAAAAATGAAACATATCCAAATGCGCCCATCACAACCAACAAATGACCATAAATAAGAGACGTCATTTTTCAACCAATCTAATTTTAGGATTATAAATTAGGAACAGTGAGTTAGACAATTTAGTCAGTTGAAACGTGTATAATTAATTTCTGAGCGCCTGCGTATCAAGCATCGAACCCGACCAGAGTATCAAAAAACTGGTGGGCACAGGCACATGCGTTTGAAGAACTCAACGGTGCAATGATGGTAGCATCTTATTTCATTATCCTAAAAGCTTCTCTTTTTAGCAAGGCTGATATTCTATCTCCTCCAACCCATCTTTGCTGCTTTTGCTTGAAACGACATCAGCTTTTATTAAAAGATAGAAACACCCAACTGGTTCATGTGGAGAGAATCAGCCCCATATCAAGAGAGGTGGACACTTTTCATCGGTTGGTGTGCAATCTCAAGATATACACTAATAATACTCGCGCGAGTAGGAATTATATGGCTACTTGGAGGCCCACATGTGACATGGGACGGATGAAAGATCTTGGCCATTCATTAGCTTGGCCTCGATGCCTATTTGCCCTGGTGCGATCGTTGTGTGGACCGGATCGTTAGGGAGGCCATACTCGCATAGTAAATGTGGACTGTTGGTACTGCGTGTTTAACCTAATGAATGGATCGAATTTTGGAACAGGGACCACTCGACAAACGGTCCTGATATCATACATGTTCACCGCTCTGGCACATGTGCATGCAAGTAGCATTCTGTTCTTATTTATGTGAGTAGCCTCAGTGGGACTCTTTAATAAGATATGTCTTTCCTTCCTAGTATTGGAGGATTTGTTAGGTATCTACTTAAAAAAATATACCACTAGCCTAGGTAGGTCAAGAAGTGTGGAGCATTCATATGAGTAGGTATCTCACTGAAAACCATCATAGATCCATAGATTTGGACTTTTTCTTTTTTTAAAGATTTTTTTAGTGTGTGATGATTCCGACTAGAAATTATACAAGTCGGGAGCAGGATATTGGTCTCGCTTGGCAATATGGATTTGAGTGCGTTTCAAATTCAAAAGTCATTTGGTAGCAAGAATTGAGAGGTATTTAGAATACACAATTTTACTGTATTTTGAATCCCTTGTACTTAATTTAAAAACACATGCATCTTTTAGTTATATTTTAAAAGGCATGATAGACGTTTGCAATGAGTGTATCACTAGGCTACTAATCTATTGTATACATGGCATATTGATGATACCTTAAAACAATCAAATTATCAACTACATAAATAAAATTACATTAATAAAATGATTCGAACAATCCAAACATTGGACATGTAAATTGACAGTTAAAAAATATTAGAGCTTGTTTGGTGCGTGGTATCATGTGGAATTAAGTGTTATGGAATTACATTTGGTCCCATGTAAATTTCATCTAGTGCTTGGAAATGATGAAAATGATTGAATTAATCTTAGTATCATATCATCTAGAGCCAATAGTAAATATTACAGGAATTTTTATAGATTTCGCAATCTACAATATCTATGACCCCTTGTTGATGCATGTGTTTTATTAACAATGTTCATCCGTTTGTGCCTTTTACATGTGACATTCAAGTTACATGTGTATAGAATTAATTGTGAAATCTTGTCCCTTTGATTACAATTCCATAGTCCACCAAATGTAGGCTCCAGTTAATATAGTGTATTTTACAAAGGAAGAATTTTAATCCCAACCATGGATCTAGAGTGTCAAAATACCATGTTAATTCCAACATGCAATCATTGTACAATAATGGTATTAATTCCATCTAATGCAATTCCATACCATTTAATCTAGTAGTCTAAGCAGGATTTTGCAAGTCACTCATCCGTGACCCTATACTTGTGGCCTACCCAAGGCGTGAAATTTCGTTATGTTTGGACAAAATATACATTTCAATGTGTTTATTATAATTGTTCTATCAAATATAACATATGTACACTGGTTACTAATTAGGGACACTAAAGTTGTTTTAGTGATCAAATTCAAATTTTGATATGTATACTATAAATTTTCAATGCATATCTATTTTTTAGGATTCCAGTGCATTCTAATCACAATCTACCAACACAACTAAAGATTCATAATCACCTTAATTTGTGATTTGGAATCCAATGAATTCAAATACAAGCTCCCAAATAAGCCCTTGGTAACTCACTACACTATCCTAATTGTAGGTCCTAACTAATAAAGCTCGAGAGCTAAAAGTCACATGGATTTGATTTTCTAGCTAGATGATGGGTAGACATGTAACCCATGATTGAAATGAAAAATAGCCAATGGTTTACCTGCGACAAACAAATGTCCATTAATCAGCATTTGCCTGGTTCACTTCATCTGATTTTGAAGTAAACCTCAATGTGGCCGGTCTCGGACTCTAGATGTTCAATGAGTTGATGTCCCACACATGTACAACATATAAATGCATGTGCCATTATACTTATCATTATCGTCTAAGCCTTATTCTAACTAATTGGGGTTGCCTAAGTGAATCATATTCCGCAATGCCACTCTATCAAAGACCATATTATTATTTATAACAAAGGTCATCAATTTCTCATTATCTCCACCCACTGCCTTTTGGGCTTCCCTTAACCTTGTAAAGTTTGTTTGTTTGTTTGGTTTATTTTTTTTTTTACCTAAAAAAAAAAAAACTAAAATCAACTCATTGCTTCTAACCTAATAGTTCTTAGGGCCTGTTTGGGAGCATGGATTTGGAACCCCCTAGAATCGGAATCCCCTAAATTTGAAATCTTCTTACTGTGTTTGGTGGCCTGGATTGGAAATCAACTTTAATCCAAAAGTAGTGGTGCATGGTATATTTACTAGGGCTTGAATTTAATTACTAAATCAACTTTAATATCTCTAATTAGTGTACGTATGTAATGTTTAACGCAATGGTTGCAATAAGCCCGCTGAAATATATGCTTTGCCCCAAATTGATGAAATTACAAGTCTCGGGTGAGCCACAAGCACAAAATCTTGTTCAAGTGACTAATCAACGATTTTTAACCATTGATTTACATGGACAATGTTTAGATGAAGCTAATCATCATATTTAAGTAATTATAGTGATGCGACTAATACTCTAATTGGTTTGGGACATCATTAGTGGGTCATATGCCTAATAGACTAATAGTCCAGTGGCATACATGTTATACATGTAACTCTAGGAAGGATTTCATATGTAATCCAAGCTCTCACCATGGAATCGAAACCCCTTCTTTCAGGGGATTTGAAACCCCCTGCATTTGAAACTCCCAATTACTTTATGGTGCCAAACAACCAGCTGGGGATTTGAAATCCTCTCAAATCCCCCTAAATCCATAGTGCCAAACAACCCCAGTTTACATGATCAAACCATCTAAGTCTATTTTCCGTCATTTAATTATCGGTTGGTAATCCTATCTTCCTTATGATGTATTCATTTTTAATTGTATTTTTTCCTATCTTGCCGCTCATCTATTTCACCATCCCTATGCTCAACCATCGATCTAATGCATCAATATAGCAGTCTACAAGAATATATCATTTCTAGGTCGTTGATATACTCTAACAGGATCACTTTAAAAAATATTTCATGGATTCCAACACTTGGAAAAATATTTCATGGAAATATTCCAATACAAACACCGTATCAAATATATTCTTCACACATTTTTTTCACCCCATAATTGTAGGGCCTAATTGGATAGTTGTAAATGCTTGTAAAGCATGGCAAATAAGTAAAAATGGCTTACTTGGTATTTACTTGAAGTAGAGATGTTACTTGAAGTAGAGATGTTGCCAAGTACGACTTTGTGAAAAGAGCATCACGTAAACTCTGTGGGCCCCACCATGATGTATGTGTTACATCGACACTGGCCATTCATTTTGTCAAATCATTTGAGGGTATGAGCCAAAAAATGAGGTTGATTCAAAACTTCTCTAGCCCCAGTACGTTTTCAATGGCAGGCGTTCAATCCTCATCGTTTTCCATAGTTCAGTCAACCTGACATTTGGTTCTACCTCATCTTTTGACTCATGCCTTAAAGTGATACGAAAAATGAATGGACCATGTAGATATAGCATATAAATCACGTTGGGCTCATCCATTACAAAGATAAGTTTTGCTCGATTTTGCGGTGCGTTTTAGAGCTAACCAAACATGAAGCAGTTATCATAATTACTTGTTTACCACTATTTATATGCCGTTACAGCTAACCGAACAATTCCTTAATGAAATTTAATTACATAAAAGATTGATTGTATTGGAATGTATTGTATGAACTGGAACATGTATTGCCGTAATTCATACCTATGCCTAAAACTACTGTGATAAAATTCTTATCACACCACACGAAACCCTAAGTGATTTTATGGAGAGCCGGGCTGCATGACTAGAGAATCCAATGATCGGTCATCCATTTGGTGCCGTTCCCAACATTTCATATTCCAAAGAGCCGCTAAACATGCTTGCTTGTTCAATCATCTCTAGAGTAGGTGAGGTTTTCATTGCGATATGGATTTGCGTGACCTCGTTTCACGAATAATAAAATGGTGGAATTTGGAGATTCATCAACCATTAAATAAAAAAGAAAAAAGAAAAAAGAAAAAAAAAAAGAAAACACTGATCCATCTTTATGATCTGTTCCCACTAATGAAGTGCCAATAATATATAGTACTGTAGTTAGAAAATGTTGTAATCCGTTACAATGGAAGTCTTTCTTTATTGTATTTTATGATTAGGGGTGTACACAAACCGAGCTAGCTCGGTTAGCTCGCTCGACTTGACTCGAAAAAGCTCGATTCAACTTGGTTCAAAGCTGAGTTCAAGCCGAGTCAAGATGATTTTTTGAGCTCGAAAATGAGTTCGAACCGAGTTTGAGCAGGCCTTAGCTCGACTCTCAGATCGAATCCAGCTCAAATTGAACTCGGATCGAACCAGTTCGGTGACTCAGTTACTTTGCCATTAACATTGCTCACCAAGTGTTTGATAAAATGACTCAACGAAGTGTGGTTGGTGGCAAGGAAGGTATGTACATGAAATAAATACCCTTTTTTTTTTCTTGATTTTTATGTTACTTAGAAGGTATTTGATAAAATACCTGTAAAACCATTGCTTTTGTTTCACATACAGAGGGATTTTGAAGGTGTAGTTCAGGTGTTTGTGGAAATGCCTCAATGGCGAACTCGGCTCGATCTTGGGTCGAACCCGGCCTGAGCTACTAACTGAACGGAGTTGAGCTGACCAGTCAAGCTCAAGGATCGAGCCAAGCCGAGTTCGAGCTGAGGTCAACCAGTGGCTGAGCTGAGTCGAGCTGAGGCCAACTTGATTCAGTTCAGCTCGATGTACACCCCTATTCATGATAGGAAAGTCTTGACAAAATAACGATCACCATTTAAATGTAGCAACCTACTTAATAGTGTCATATGATGCAATGTAAGGTACTTTTATGAAATAAAAAAGAAAAAGAAAAACAATCATCACTAAATTTTCCATAAAAAACTTACGAAATATATATTTTAAAATTATTAAAGATTAGAAAGTTTGATGGAAAATGACTCCCCTCTTGATTTGTTTTCTCACCTTTTTATTATTTATCATTTTAGGTGTATTGTATTTAAAAATTATTAAAGATTAGAAAGCTTGATGGAAAATGACTCCCTTCTTGATTTGTTTTCTCACCTTTTTATTATTTATCATTTTAGGTGTATTGTATTGTTTAGATGGGGAGTATCCTACCCTTGCCTGTCTTTAGGCACAAATTGACAGTTTTGTGGGCGGGCCCACCATGATGCATCTATTTATTCACATCGTCCGTGCTCTCCCAAATCATTTTAAGGTATCCGTATCAAAATGAGTCAGATCCAACAATCAAGTGGACCACACCAAATAATAAGGGCGTGTTTGGTCCGTGGAGTTGAATGGTATTGAATTGTATTAGATGGTATTAACATCATTATTGCACAATAATTGCATATCTAGAAATACCATAGTATTGTAGCCATCCAATTCAATGTTTGGGATAAAAATTTTGCTACAAGAAAGCATCCGGATTAAGCAAAATCATGTTTGGTGGATCATTGAATTGTAATCAACGAATGTCATTCACTTGTACAGATATATAACCAAAATGTCATGTGTAAACGGTGTATATAGATAGATGGCATGAATAAACACATGCATCAATGTGAGGCCCACAAGTGTAGTGGATTTCAAAATCCACGTGAATCCTACATAAGACCAAATGCAATTCCATCCCACCTAATTCTAGCTTTTCCCATACTCTCCAAATGCTGAACAGAATTAACCCGTGTCAAATGCCCCTTAAGCTTGGATTGTATTAAATGCACACAGCATTAAATATAAGTTGCATTGAATGCAAGAGTAACATGTGGTGTGGTATACTTGACCATTGAATTTACCTTATTTTCATTCAAATACCTTTAAATGATCCGTGAGAAGAGACGTACAGCCTAGCTAAACAGATACATCACGGTTGGCCCACATACAAAATTTCCTATTCATGGCTAAAGATGGCAGGGGTAGTACGCAATCCCCGTCCGAATTGTTCACCATTTTATTATTTAATTATCACATGATCTAAAATTGGTTTCGTATATTGTATTGTTCTCCAATAATACAAAGTGATATCAAACCTCGTATGACGTTATTTCAATTCGATGCCGACAATACAACCCTATTATTCATAGTACACATCAACAGATACGTACCGATTTCAAAATATTCTTTAAAACTTTAACTTGATAATGCAAGTTTTTAAACCCTCTTCTACCGTCTAAGAAACCAAATCCACCCCTAGGTCAAATCGATAAAAGGCCGGACAAGTTCTGTTTCCATCACCCATCATTTCAAATGACCAATCAAACAAACGAGGGAGACATTCCGCCGCAACGACAGAAAGCTAGCCAAGGCACTACCCCCTCCATAAAGCGATACGCAGGAGAATCTCATACAAATCTTGCGTAACATAAGAAAGAAAAGAAATAAAGATGATGGCATTGACAGAGATGATGACGACAATGAGATATTAACCACCAAAAAAATGCAATACAAAGCTATGCCATTGCAACTCACAACTCACAACTCACAAATAGAATAGAGAGAGAGAGAGAGAGGTTTTAATATGGCGGGTTTTGTAGTTGATGTCAAAGAAGTAATGCTTGTAACTCCAGAAAGCCCGACTCCGAAACACATTCTCAAATTATCTTCTTTGGATTCTCAGCTCTTTCTCAGATTCACCATTGAGTATTTATTCATTTATCCTCCTCATCCTAACCAAGATCGTGGAACGGTTGTGGAGCAGATGAAGGCAGGACTCGCACGAGCGTTGGTTCCGTACTACCCGTTCTCGGGTCGGGTGAGACAACGGTCTGATGGATTGGGTCTTGAGGTAGTGTGTCATGCCCAAGGTGCTGTTTTCATTGAAGCGGAGTCGAATGCATCTGTTTGCGAGTTTGAGCGAGCCCCACGTCGTCGAAATCAGTGGAGGAAATTGCTGGCCATACACGTGGAGGATGTTTTAGCTGGTCCAGCTCTCATTGTACAGCTGACATGGCTTGCTGATGGAGCTGCGGCTCTTGCTGTGGGAATCAGTCATTGTATTTGTGATGGAATTGGGAGTGGTGAGTTCCTTAATTCGTGGGCTGAGTTGGCAACTGGACAGCGTGGACTCGATGAACTACAACCAGAACCTGTCTGGGACCGACATCTTCTCGAACCTATGCAGGCCCCACATAACTTGATTCCTCACCCCGAGTTTGAACGAGTTCAAGATCAGTGCCGTTTCTCAACTCGTCTCACAAAAGAACCACTCGTCCCGACTGCTATTTGCTTCGATCGTCGACACCTGGTTGAGCTTAAAAAACTCGCTTCAGCAAGTGAAGACGAGTGGGTCGACTCAGTAGGAATCCCGAGTCGAGTCAGTGATTTCCCATACACGTCATTCGAAGTGTTATCTGCACATGTTTGGAGGTGTTGGGTGAGAGCGATGGAACTGCCAGAGAGGCAGACGGTGCGGTTGCTTTTCAGCATCGATATCCGAAGAAGGGTGGAGCCAGGACTCCCGGAAGGGTATTATGGGAATGGATTTGTGCTGGGTTGCGCACAAGCGACTGTAAAAGAACTCGACGAGAACGGGTTGGGGTGGGCTGCTGGGCTGGTGAGGAGTGCGAAGGAACGGGTTGGGGATGAGTATGTGAGATCGGTGGTTGAGATGGTGAGTGAGTCAAGAGCGAGTCCTGACTTAGTGGGTGTGTTGATCTTGTCACAGTGGTCAAGGTTGGGATTGGAGAGAGTGGATTTTGGGCTGGGGAAGCCTTTGCATGTGGGGCCCATCTGTTGTGATATATATTGCTTGTTTTTGCCAGTTTACAAGCAAAGGGATGCAGTGAAGGTGATGTTAGCTGTACCCAAGAGTGGGATTTCTAAGTATGAGTATTGGCTTAGGAATCCTTAAGGGTGTGTTTGGTTGCACTAAATATCATGATATTTGGTGCGGCCAAACACATCCTAAAAGAGAATTCTGAATTTTTTTTTTTTTTTTTTGGATCGAGGTCTTATGTGATGTTTGGATATGGATTGGTAGATTTATTTTATTAATCTTGATTAGTTCATGAGTTCAAAATTGATGCATGGTAGTTTATAGTTGATAGTGTTATGAGTTGTCTCTAAATATTTGAACAGTCCAGTCAAGTGATCTGGACAGTTCATTATGTCCAGATCGCTCATATGGGTTAGTGGAGGTAAAACATGTTGATTGGATGGTTATATTCATCTGATCAGTGAAATATGAAAATGGATGGTATGGATTGACCTTTTTTAATTTTTTATTTTTATTTTACACACGCACACACACCACCACACACTCACCGCCATGGTGGGATTTCACCACCTATGGGTCCACGACTGGAGAAAAGCAGGGGTTGAAACTCCTGAGAGTCTACGACTGGAGTAAGAGTTAGGACCCAGTCTGGATTGACCTTGGATTGCCATGAGTGATCGTAACGATGCCCTACATCGGTTGGAATTGAACGGATAGAACTGAAGGGACCAAAGTTTGGAAGGAAGCAATAATCAAGTGGCTATGACTTTATCACAGTAAGCAATAGAAGGTGGGCTGGACTTGATGGACAATCCTATATTAATTTAGGAGCCATCCTCATGTCCCATTGGACCCGGACAGATTAGGCCTACTAGAGCTGGGCAGCCAGTTGAGTCAGACCGAGTTAGGGCTGACCCAACTCGATCCAGTTTTGAAATAGGCCGGACTCGAACTTGACTGGATTCGGTACCGAGTCCAGCATGCGTAACCCGATCTGAGTCTGCGACTAGCCCGGACTAATCCAAACCAAGTCCAACCTGGTCACAAGTACCAAGTTGGGTGCAAAGGGTATCCACATGCTGAAATCACAACTCAAAACCTAGATTCACTTGCTAGAATTGCAGCCTCTCTATCAGCTACAAGGCATCTTAGATCTAAAACGTTATATTTGAGTTTTTGGTTTTTTGTTTTTTTAAAATTTAATTTATTTGTTTATTTATTTATTTAATATATGTACAAGTAGAGTTTCAGATCGAGTCAGAGTTAGTACTGAGTTGGATTTCATGTTGAGTCGAGTCGAGTTACTAGGTGACTCGAACTCGACTCGGCTTGAGTTGGGATTGGACGAAGTCAACTCGATTCAGATAGACTCACCCACTCGATTTGTATCGAGTCTGAGCTGAACGAGTTGGACGAGTTGAGTTTCCCAAGTCGAGTCATCCCGTGCCCAGCTCTAAGGCATACAATGAATGCTGGGCCCAATTAACAAATGTGTAGGGTCCATACTGACCACATTTCCTATTGAGGCCCAGTGAAATGGCCCAGATCTGTTTGGTACCGTTTGATTTTAGAACCCAATCCAAAAATTGAGGCCTGATTGAAAATGGGGCCACTAGAATTCCAAGATCAAACTAACCAGCAACTTTTGAGGAACATATGATCATGATTGGCCCACTTGGGCTTGGGAACAGGTGGACCTGAGGTTGGTTTATGCCTGTAATTTAATCTACTCTGGTGGACCTGTCTTGCTGGCCCTGATCAAAATCTTGCTTGATCTTGGCCCAGGCCCAGCCCATGCCAACCTTTATCATGACCCAGCTGATTCATTTGGTTAAACTCACTGTAGATTGATTAAAGCTTGTTCTAACCATCCATTCGATGCTCTGAAAATGGACATCAGATCCATCATCTACCTCGTGGAACCATCCGTCTGGAATTTGGTAAACACGCACGACATCAGCGTGATCTAGCTCATTCATTTGCTGAGCCTCTTTAAAAATTAATGTGATCAGGTTATCGCAACCGTTCAAATGATTGGCTGCAGGATGGTAGAAAGGGAAACACCCTGCAGCCAATCATTTGAAAGGGAAACACAAAAAAAAAAGAAAAAAGAAAAAAAAGAAGAAGAAGAAAAAGAAAAAGAGGAAACACCGAAAAGTCCTGTGCGGATTGTTTGGATCACCTGGACAGGCATGTTTTTGAGCTACTAACAATTTATCGTGGGGCCCACTAGATCAAGATGACCTCGTTTTAATAATCCTCAATGGCCTTGGCCTAAAATATACCTCATTCACAACCTTGGTAAGCACCCACTGTAATTCCGTAGGGGTAGTTGAGTTATATGGCATTCTCATTAGTTAAGAAATCAGTGTAGATGAGTTATATGGCCTTCTCATTAGTCAAGAAATCAGTCTCAAACAAGCCGCATGGTTAGAAGCACCCAACTCAACTCCCACCATTGCCTTTTCATAAGTGAGGATAGCTCTCAACAAACAAGGAGTTGCGGTACTTTTCTTTATCGTGGTTGTGGGTGAAGTTGTGGGCAAGCCTATGTAAATACCAACAATAAACATTGTAAACCTGACGTAGGGAAGGACGTGATGAGGTGGATCACCGTCTTCCTTAGGGATAATTACTCTGAATCCACGGAGCTTCTCTGAACTCCTCACTGAGATTCCTCGAATCCACGTGTAATGAAAATATAAATAATTTCTATTAATTCGAAATAAATTGATTAATGATAGAAAAATGAAATTACAATCCTTTAAATAGTTCACTCAAAGCTAAGATGAAGTTTTAGAATCAAACTCAAACTCCTTAAAAATGTGACTTACCATAAATAGTAAACTTATTATTTACATCCGGTCATAATTCCTACTAAACTTCATGGTTTTCAGCTAAGTGTCCAATTTGGCTTAACAACGTTATTCTCCTAATTTTTCTAAGAACTTTTTATATTAGCAATGACTCTTAAAACTCAAAGGATCAATACTTACAATCGAATTAAAACTTATTATTTATAGCAAAAACGAAAATAAAAAGGACTTTTGACTGTCGATATGATGGAATCTCAAGGATCTAGCATGGGCAACCCGGCTTTGACAGGTTGGTTAACTAAAGTAGCTTCTCCTTCCCAAAATCATATATGATATATCGAAAAACTCATTCCAATTTGCGAGATACGGCTGTTTTGAGGTTCCGACGGTCCTGATCACTTTCACTTATGATGGGGTCTTCTTTGGTCTATCTTGGCCATGAAAGTGTCCATGATCCACTCTACATCAAAACCTTACCTCAAGCTAGATATGCAATTAAATAGGTCATTCTGCACTAGATTGCAATCATTATTTAGACCATACTTATCAAGGTCATGGCCCATCATATCAACTTACCAGAATGCAAGCATTCATGTCTCCAACCGTCACTAACCAACTCTGGTATGCTCATACAGTAGCCACAAATTATGTTACCTCAGATTTGGCTAACCAATAACTCTTATTAGAATACAATGGTTTAGATCAAGTCATAGTTGTAAATGAATTAGGTTAATTTGGCAATACGAGAGCGTTCTTCTCTCCTAACTATCTTAATACTTTCTTTTCAGACAATATTTTACATATTTTCCAAATCAACTCCAACTTACTTATCGTTGGAGTTCTACTCACATTCCTCTTAAAATTAATTCACACTAGGGCCCTTCTGTTAAGTTAAAAAGTTGTGTTTATTACTATTTAATACACTACCAAAAAATCAAGCAAAGGCTATGGACGTAGAAAGCATTTAGCTATGGATTAAATCCGTAGCAAATATAGCTACAGATTTAATCCGTAGCTAAATCCTAACCAATTTGTAGCTAAAGCATACCCCCTCACCTAAACGTTATTAAACATAGATGGTGCTTAAGGGGCTCCATGGGGTCCATTAGAATATATGTGGTTAATCTAAGCCGTCCATCAATTCTGATATATAATTTCAGTGGATGAGCTCAAAAATTATATAGATTAAATGTCTAAGTGGACCACACCGTAAGAAATAATAAAAATTAAATATTTACTGTTAATATGTTGTGTGGTCTCCTTACAGATTCGATCTGACTCATTTTTTGTATCAACACTTAAAATAATAATTTAAAATTAATGGACAGAGTGGATATATAAAATACATCATAGTGGGCCCCACAGTCCTAAAACCCAATGTCCCAAAGGGGCCGTCCGTCACGCGCCCCTCCAAAAACCAAAGCGCCCTCCCCAAAACCAAAACATGTCTGTCTGCCCTTTTCTCTCGCGCGCAGCAGACGAAAACCCATCTCTCAATCTCTCTCTCCATCTCTCTCTAGCACTCAGCCTCTCTCTTTCCCTTGCCCTCTCTCGATCTCCCGCTCTCCCTCACCCTCTCTCCCTGTCTTTTGGCCACATTCCCCTCTCTCTGTTTTCAAAACCCCCTTTCGCCGCAAGAAGGAGAAGAAGAAGGATACATCGTCGGCATTGAAGAGGATGTACCATCTCGCCTCGGATTGTAAAGGATTGGAGGGATGGAAGCGAATCCCTCCCAATCTCGCCTTAGAAATCTACCATCTCCGTCTCGGGCTGATGGACGATGTTATTCTTCCCTGGTGACATTGGTAGTGGGTAACGACTATAAAAATGGAGGTGGGGTAGAAGGGCTTCCGAGGCATATTATCTTCTCTGTCAGGTAACCCTTTTCCCTCTTCTATCTGATTTTATTTTCAGAACCCCTTTTCTGTTAGGGTTGACGATTCTGTTCATCTGCTACAAGAAGAAGAGAAGAAGTAGTCATGAGTCATTGGATTATTACGGACATCCGCCATCAACGCATCTGCAGAAAAGTAATTTCTTTGATCTCTCATACATTTTCTTTTATTTTTCTTTTTATCTAGTTAGTTGATGCATGTTTTCTGTGAAATTTCTCTTGTTTTTTGGATTTGAATTGAAAATTAGATAATGCTATAAAATAATGATTTCTGGTGTATGCATGGTTCTTGGAGATTGATTTTTTTGTAGGAAACCTCGATCATTGCCCCAGATTATAAAATCTGGATCAGACGACTGTTGGGAGAAAATGGGAGTTGTTTTGGGTTGGGAAAAATGTTGTTTTTCAGTTTCATCATATGAATTGCTGGAAATTTGGTTCCATTCTCGATCGGTGACTATGAATTTGAAGTTTTGATTTCGTCATTGAAGCATGATTCCTCATTGGTCAAATTTGACTCGGAGATATGGAGGATTTTTTAGGGTTTTAAGATCTCCATTTAGAAGTAAGATTTCTACAAAGTTAATCTATTTAGCATGGTCTTTTGCATTGATGCAATAAAATTTATTGCAGACATGGTTGGGTGCATGTTTGAGCTTGAGTCCAGTCAGTTAGTTTGTAACACTGGTAGAAGGAAGATCAGATTTAGTCCTGCTGGTTTAGTAATGAATAAAATTTATTTGAGGAAAAGGCAGGCGGAGTTTTGAGCCCTTTTAGAAAGACTAGAGCAAGTTAAGATCGTGCACTCTGTTCATGCATAACAAGGGATTCATGCTTTGTGATTTGAGGTGGGTTGGCTTGCAGACATGCTGCTTGAGCTTGCTATAATATGCACACACACACACACACACACACACACACACACACACACACACACACACACAAACACATATTCAAGGCGCATTAGCTCAAGCTAAGAAGGACAATTGCAAGTGTGGATCCCTACATGGTATCTATAAGATCACACCAAGCTTTTAAGTTGATTGGAAAGGTTGAAATGTTTATGTTTTGTGATGTTAGACTAGCCAATTGGCTAGTTTTAAAATGTTTTAAATTTATATGTATTTATGGCTTTTAAAGTTTGTTTTTCTTTTTCTTTTTCTTTTTTAATCATCTTAGTCTTTCTTTTCTTTTTTTAAGAAAACTGTGGAAATGAAATTGACTTCCAAAGATGTGATGTTTGGAAATAAGGGAAACATCACATCTTTGGAATTCAATTTCATTTCCACAGTTTTCCACCAATCCGAAAGAATGTTGTAGTCTGAGAAATGAATCACATACAAGCACTGCAAACCCAGGGGCAAAAATCAGGCTAGTGCACCCATATATTTTTTTTTCATTAATTGATCCTTTCCACCTCAACACTAGTGCCCACCTGATTTTTAGATCAGACTCAATTTGAGCTTTGCTTTAAACATTTGTATTCTCGTTATTTTCTCTAGTGCCCACCTGATTTTTAGATTAGACTCAACTGAGTTTCATTTAGTTCTTACAAATTCCATTTTGTTGTACAATCCATGTTCAGTTTATCACTCGTCTATTGAATCACACATTTATTTTAGCTTGTCGTGTATTCTAATATTATGTGGTCTCTATTTCACTCGCAAGTAGTGTTTCTGTAATTTGTAGGAGTGTGATGCTAGAATTATGTTCAGGCTGTACACTTCTCATCTTTATCTATGATTAACACCCATCAGGTTATCAAGCTAACCCTCACATTTATATTTAATTCTTGAGTTGTGAATTAACTCCTTTATGGGGATCCAGGGACATTCTTGATTCTGAACTGAGGTTTCAGCTTGTGGTCATTTATCATTTTGGAATCAGACTCAACACTAGCTTGATGGATAGTTATACTTTCCTTTCAACAAAATCTATTTGTTGCTGATAAGAACAAAAGACTCGATGTTCACTTATTTTATTTGATCAGCAGCAAGAAATCTTAAGAAGTGAAAGAAGAAATAGAGGTAGAGAAGAATGCATAATGTGGAGTCAATCAAAGAGCTGGGAAACATTCATGATATTTTTTGCCTGCAGAAAATAAGATCCTGTTTGGATGCTTACATCCGTCAATCTTGGAGTCATTAATCTAAGGATTTGCCTCAAATCCAATGTTTGGAGCCTCCAGGGTTTGGCAAGTCTCATGATAGGTGCTGCTCCCACTTTGAATCATGCTTCCAACTTCTCCCGCTTCTTCATTGTTTATGCTTGCTAACATTTTAAATGGATGGTTCCCTGCTTCTACACTCAAATTTGTGCCACTTCCTTGAAATGAAAGAAAATAATAAAAAAAGGGAACCTAGAAAGAACATTCACATTGATCCTGTAAGGACCTACTACTTGTAGTCTACGCTGACAAATAATTGATTGACAAAACATAAACAATCATGTGAGAATCATCTTAAGGCATAGTAATTTGTATCAGTATAACTGGCTTTCTTGGGTAATGAAAGAAGATTGACAGGTCGTCATGAAACTGCAGATATCCTCATATTTTCTTGGGTAAGGAAAATAAGTGGTATGAATACACGAATATTGGGAAAAACTAGCTTAACCATTTTGTTTTCTTTTCATTTTTCTCCAAATCCAAATAACTCGATTAAGGTCGAGTGGTTATCAAAATTTTCAAATGGTTTTGCCGTCATACAACATACACACTCGATACTAGACTTTAAACATTATTCATATCTCATCCAAAATCTTTATGGAACTTTAATTAGGTTAATCTAGGATCATTAGATTGGTGTGGTTCTTTGTGCGTGGCTAAATAGATGAATGGTCCAGATCCCATAAATGTGAGTGCTTGTTAACTAACTTAGACATTGATGTTTATAACACCAAGTCACACACATCAATGCTGGTACGCATGGGACACCCAAGCCATGTATCAGGTGGAACCAACAGTGTATTTCATTTCAGGCTGGTTAATTGTCATGTAGACCATACATTTTCTAAAAAAATAAAATAAAATAAAATTGGATGGACTAGGACAGTTTCAAGTTGCAAATTGTTTTGGTCCATCTATTGTTTTCATATCATACCTACAGTGAAGAGAAATGGGTTAGATTTTATAAACGGGTTGTGTACTTTTATAAATGGGTTGGATTTTGTTAAATAAAATGAAATTACTGATTTTATAAATGTGTTGTAGGTAAAGATATTGGCCGGAGCGGTGTTTGGTTCAAAATAATGTGATATTGGCTTCTATTCATGGTGGTCCACACTTGGTGAACAACCCAAAAATGAGCCCTTCGCTGATGATATTCCACAGTTTGAGGTCCCTATTGCTGTGATCCATCCTGTTTCAAGTCTAGTAGGAAATGAAAGTATTTTTATTTCTCTTGATGTGGGCCCATCTGTTCTGCATTTTTCAGCTAAGACACATCATTCGTTCCCCTTCTTACAATTAGGATACAAAGATACTCCAAATAGTTAACATATTTGCAATTTATATCATCCTATACTTCAATTTCAAGTGTAAATATGAAACTCATGGCATATCAATGTTGCAAGTGGTACAATAGACCAGTCGGTGCTGTGTGTGAGGTTCCAAAGGGAGCCACAGGGGTTGTTTAATTACCGATGCTATGCATTTTAGCAGTTGGCAGTTTCTTTCCAGCTGGCAACCAATCACATCCAGAAAGTACTTAAATTTTTAATTGATTGTTTTGTTTGCTTCTCCAACTGAAAATTGGCACTGTTTATGGTCATCAATCATTATATAGCCCATGTTGCATGAGAATGCCAATAACACTTAAAGAAAGAAGGCAAATGGAATGCTTCAATTTTGTCTGCTTCCCCAACTTTCAAAAAATGTTTGTGAATGAAGAGGCTCTAATCTTGAATGAAGGAAAATGCTCGACTACGAAAAAATGCCACACAGTTTATGTGCAACTAATACTTACAGAGTTCTCATTTGGGACCTTTCCAATTTCTAATTAGGTTTTAATTTTTAATTTCTTAATGATATTGTCTTAAAAGTTGAACTGAACGATGTGCAATTTCAGTTTTAATAATTCATTGCTTTGAAGCATTTCTAGACATTTTTGTTATGTGTATGCATGATTTGCACACGATCTTATTTTCTTTCTTTCTTTTTTTTTTTTTTTAAATAAAATTTTATAAAATTTATCTCCAGTGAATGTTGATGCCCACCTAGGATCTCTTACAAGTATGTCATGTTGGCCCATTGATGTTGTGAAGGAAACATTGTTCACATTTAGTTTCTTGACATTTCGTGTTATACTGATAATGGTAGAGTGAGGGTTTCAACAACAAATCTTAACTTTGATTTTTCTAGACATGTACTTGTGAGTTTGATTTATCTGGCATTTAAAGTAGCTGCTGATTATTTTAATATTTAGAATTCTATTTGTCAGGAGCGCCACAACTGCAATATAGTTGTTTGTTTATTTATTTATTATTTTAAGATGTTTAACTAGGAGGTCATGAGATTGATTTCCCATGTGGTGTGGGTGTGAGTGTGAGTTTGTGTTTAAAAAAATAAAAATAAAAATTTCATCCTTCATTCCAATTGGATTATTTTGAATACATTTTGCTGGAGATGGACAAATATCTTTCATGTTAAAATCATCCTTGCAAGTTGTTGGCTTCGACTCGAGTTCTCTTCTAGAAAGATGAGTGCAAAATAAGCTTCATTGACTCCTTTGCCTATGGACTTTTGGCAGTGGACACAATTTCATGCCCATGTATAAATATGTTGGAATATTTCTACATGCTACATGAAAGGAAGAACCTCTCTCTACATATATCTAATCTCTTCTAAAATCTACCTCCCATTTGTAGGGATATGAAGATATCAAGTGAAGAGGAATGCCAAAGCTTATGCTGAGGCTACAATGCCAGAGCTGCAAACATTTATCGCAATATCCAATTAAGGTTGGTTTCTTAATTTTTTTTATTTTTTGTTTTTGTTTTTGTTTCAGGCAAGCATTTGGCATTCCATGCTAGGCATCACTTTAGGTGGTCCCCACATTGTAAGGATTTTATTAGACTCTTGGCATGTAATTGGATGATTAATAACATGACTTAGCTATAACTTGGAAACAAATCTAATGGTAGATGCAAATTTAACCGTATATGCACCTTCGGCCCACTTTGAACCATCTTGATAGTTTTGGAAGAAGTGGGCATCACACACATGTTGAAGGACATGAACACAGAGAATTTTAAATTAAGAGCAATGTGACATTCAAAACTGTTCTTACTGAATTTTCTTTATACCATGCAGAAAATGAAGAAATGATCACTCTTTAGATTTGGATGTTGAAATGCTTCATATTCTAGTTGATACAAACATCAATTTCTTTAGGAATAGACCTGTCTCCATCTTCCTCCAATGGTTCAACTACTTTATGAAACTTAGTTAATAGAGCAGGATTAGAAGACAGCATTCACAATAGTTATCATTGTGGTTACAGTTATTCATTATGTGACTGGTTTTCAGATGAGATGAACGAGTTTCAAAACAAAACATTCTGCGATTTTGAGAAGCGATTCCCAGGATGTATGTGTGTTTTAGGGGTCATTTGCACTTTGGAAGCATATAATGGAAGGTAAGGAAAACCCTCGAGTTTTCTTCTTTGAATCATGAAAAGGTATTTGTGCTGAATCCCATGCATTGGCAATATTAGGCATACTCATGAGCAAGACATGCATAATTCTGTAAAAATTTATGGAGCAGACCCGGATGTGCGTCAAAGCTATCCGGACATTGAGCGGGGGTCCCTGGAAGGTAGGAACTGCTGTTATGACCATAATAAAGCTGTCCATTTCCTATGAACAGCATTGGAGTGGCCTGACCATTTGGACAGGTCGTGTTTATGTATTTGCTTGAAATTAATGGAGCAGACTCGGATGTATGTCGGAGCTATCCGGATGAGTGGGGATCCATGGAAGGTGGGAACCGCTGTTATAACTATGATGAAACTGTCCATTTCCTATGGATAGCATTGGAGGGGCCTAGCCATTTGGATAGGCCGTGTTTATGTATTTGCTCAAAATTGATGGAGCAGACCCGGATGTGCGTCGGAGCTATCCGGATGAGCGGGGGTCCCTGGAAGGTGGGAACTGCTATTATGACCATGATAAAGCTGTCCATTTCCTATGGACAGCATTGGAGAGGCTTGACCATTTGGACAGGCCGTGTTTATATCTGTATTTGTAGGTACCACACCCTTAACCTAAACCACACCCTAAACCTATAACCGAAACCTACTCTCAATTCCCTAAAGCTATAGCCTATAACCTATAACCTAAACCTAACCCTAAACCAAAACCTATAACCTAAACCTTAACCTAAACATAAACCTAAACCTAAACCTATAACCTATACTTATAACCTTATCCTAAACTATAACCTTAACCTATAACCTATACTTCTAACCTTAACCTAAACTCATAACCTTAACCTAAATCTATTCTTAAATCTCAAAACCTATACTTATAACCTAAACGTAGACCTTAACCTAAACCTAAACCTATACTTATAACCTATAACCTATAACCTAAAACTTAACCTATAACCGAAACCTTAACCTATAAACTAAACCTATAACCTATAACCTATAACCTAAACCTATATTTAACCTTAACCTATAACCCAAACCTAAACCTATAACCAATAACCTAAAACCTATATTTATAACCTTAACCTAAACTTATTCTCAAATCCCAAAACCTATAACTATAACTTAAACCTAGACCTTAACCTAAACATAAACCTATACTTATAACCTATAACCTAAACCTAAACCTATAACACATACTTATAACCTTAACCTAAAACCTAACCTAAACCTTAACCTATAACCCAAACCAAAACCTATAACCTATAACCTAAAACTTAAACCCAAACCTAAACCCGATCCCGAACCCGAACCCGATTTCCTAAACCTAAACCTTAACCTATAACCTATACTTATAACCTTAAACTAAACCTATTTTCAAATCCCAAAACCCATACCTATAACCAAAACCTAGACCTTAACCTAAACATAAACCTATACTTATAACCTATAACCTAAACCTAAACCTTAACCTTAACCTAAACCTATTCTCAAATCCCAAAACCTATACCTGTAACCTATAACCAAAACCTAAACCTATAACCTAAACCTAAACCTAAACCTAAAATCTAAATGTATTCTCAAATTCCTAAACCTAAACCTACACGTAATCCTAATCTCAACTCCCTAACCTAAACCTAAACCTAAACTTGAAAACCCAAACCTAAACCCGATCTCGAACCCGAACCCGATTTCTTAAACCTAAACCTTAACCAATTCTCAATTCCCAAAAACTATAACATATATCATATAACCTATAACCTAAACCTAAACCTAACCCAAACCTATAACCCAAACCTAAACCTAAACCTATAACCTTAACCTAAACCAAAACCTATAACCTAAACCTTAACATATAACCTATAACATATAACCTAAACTTATAACCTATAACCTATAACCTTAATCTAAACCTAAGCCTATAACCTAAATCTAAAACCTAAATGTTTTCTCAAATCACTAAACCTAAACCTACACCTAATCCTAATCTCAACTCCCTAATCTAAACCTAAACCTAAACTTGAAAACCCAAACTTAAACCCAATCCCGAACCCGAACCTGATTTTCTAAACCTGAACCTTAACCTATTCTCAATTCCCAAAAGCTATAACCAATAACTTATAACCTATAACGTAAACCTAAACCTATAACCTAAACCTAAACCTAAACTTATAACCTTAACCTAAACCAAAACCTGTAACCAAAACCTTAACCTATAACCTATAACCTAACATTAACCTAAACCTATAACCTAAAACCTAAACCTAAACCTAAAACCTAAATGTATTCTCAAATCCCTAAACCTAAACCTACACCTAATCCTAATCTCAACTCCCTAACCTAAACCTAAACCTAAACTTGAAAACCCAAAGCTAAACCCGATCATGAACTCGAACCCGATTTTCTAAACCTAAACCTAAACCTAAAACCTAAAACCTAAACCTAAACCTAAAACCTAAATGTATTCTCAAATCCCTAAACCTAAACCTACACCTAATCCTAATCTCAACTCCCTAACCTAAACCTAAACCTAAACTTGAAAACCCAAACTTAAACCCGATCCCGAACCTGAACCCGATTTCCTAAACCTAAACCTTAACCTATTCTCAATTCCCAAAAGCTATAACTTATAATGTATAACCTAAAACCTAAACCTATAACCTAAACCTAAACATAAACCTATAACCTTAACCTAAACCAAAACCTATAACCTAAACCTTAACCTATAACCTATAACCTATAACCTAAACTTATAACCTATAACCTAACCTTAACCAAAACCTAAACCTAAACCTTAACCTATAACCTATACTTATAACCTATAACTTAACCTTAACCTAAACCTAAACTTGAAAACCCAAACCTAAACCCGATCCCGAACCCGAACCCGATTTTTTAAACCTAAACCTAAAACTATAACCTAAGACCTAAACTTAAACCTAAAACCTAAATGTATTCTCAAATCCCTAAACCTAAACCTACACCTAATCCTAATCTCAACTCCCTAACCTAAACCTAAACCTAAACTTGAAAACCCAAACCTAAACCCAATCCCGAACCCGAACCCGATTTCCTAAACCTCAACCTTAACCTATTCTCAATTCCCAAAAGCTACAACCTATAACCTAAACCTAAACCTTAACCTATACCTAAACCTATAACCTTAACCTAAACCAACTAAACCTTAACTTATAACCTAAACCTTAACCTATAACCTATAACCTATAACCTATAACCTAAACTTATAACCTATAACCTAACCTTAACCTAAACTTAAAACTATAACCTAAACCTATAACCTAAAACCTAAATATATTCTCAAATCCCTAAACCTAAACCTACACCTAATCCTAATCTCAACTCCCTAACCTAAACCTAAACCTAAACTTGAAAACCCAAACTTAAACCCAATCCCGAACCTGAACACGATTTCCTAAACCTAAACCTTAACCTATTCTCAATTCCCTAAAGCTATAAACCTATAACCTAAACCTAAACCTAAAACCTAAATGTATTCTCAAATCCTTAAGCCTAAACCTACACCTAATCCTAATCTCACCTCCTTAACCAAAACCTAAACTTGAAAACACAAACCTAAACCCGATCCCGAACCCTAACCCGAACCCGATTTCCTAAACCTAAACCTTAACCTATTCTCAATTCCCAAAAGCTATAACCTATAGCATATAACCTATAACCTAAACCTAAACCTTAACCGATAACCTAAACTTTTAACTTATAACCTAACCTTAACCTAAACCTAAAACCTAAACCTAAACCTAAAACCTAAAACCTAAATGTATTCTCAAATCCCTAAACCTAAACCTACACCTAATCCTAATCTCAACTCCCTAACCTAAACCTAAACCTAAACTTGAAAACCCAAACTTAAACCCAATCCCGAACCTGAACCCGATTTCCTAAACCTAAGTCTTAACCTATTCTTAATTCCTTAAAGCTATAACCTATAAGCTATAAGCTATAACCTAAACCTAAACCTATAACCTAAACCTATAACCTTAACCTAAACCTAAAATCTAAACCTAAACCTAAAACCTAAATGTATTCTCAAATCCTTAAACCTAAACCTACACTTAATCCTAATCTCAACTCCTTAACCTAAACCTAAACTTGAAAACCCAAACCTAAACCCAATCCCAAACCCGAACCCGATTTCCTAAACTTAAACCTTAACCTATTCTCAATTCCCTAAAGCTATAACCTAAACCTAAACCTAAACCTAAAACTTAACCTATAACCTAAACCTATAACCTAAACCTAAACCTAAAACCTAAATGTATTCTCAAATCCCTAAACTTAAACCTATAACCTACAACATTAACATAAACTTATAACCTAAACCTATAACCTACAACATTAACCTAAACCTATACTTATAACCTAAACCTATTCTCAAATCTCAAAATCTATAACCTAAATCTAAACCTATAACCTATAACCTAAACCTTAACCTATAACCTATAATCTAAACTCGATAATATCGATGGACCTTTGATGATATCGGATTGGGACACAAATCTGACCAGCAAGCTTTCAGGCAAAATCTTTTAAGTATCGAGGATCACTCAATGATATCGATCATATCAAGACCATTTTGATGTCATCGAAATAGGACACAAACTGTCCAGCGAGTTTATAGGAAAATTCATTGAAAATATCGATGAATCAAAATTGGTATCGATATCATCGACATTCAAAATCAGATGATATCGAGGGATGCTTGATCATATCAATACCTGTTAAGTTTCAAAGGCAAGTCTGCTCTCATGTTTTTTAAATATCGAGGAATCGAACCATGAATTAATAAAATTGGAGTTCAAAATCCGATGACATCGAAGTAAGTTCGATATCCTGAACCAGTTGGCAAAAAGGTTCAAAAGCGTTTGACAGATTGAGTTTGTGTCATCGAGTGACCATTCGATGTTATTGAGAGTATACGCTCGATGATATCGAAGCCTACTCGATGACATCGAACTCTATAAAAAATATGACTGTTTTATTTTCATTGGAACTTTTTGCCTATTTAATGAGAGCTTGCCTTAGGTTGTTTGTAGAGAAAATAGATAGAGGTTTTTTGTGTTTAATTCAGATCACCTACCTTAAGCTTTTTACTCTCATGGGAGTTCATCCTCCAATCCACCCTCATCATTGATATTCAATAGAGTGGATTGGGGAATGAACTTCCACATTCAAGGATCCTCCAACTACCACCTTAATGGCAAATCATTGAGCTGGGATACCTTGAATGCATAGATGCTTGGAATCACTCCATCTATAATATAGGAAAATGTTTAATAGAGTAGGATTCCAACATAACCTTGACCCTACTCGTCGCCTTACATTGGAGCTTCATCTGTATGTTGTGGTTCAAGGGAGCTGAAGATTCTTCATCATCAAAGGAGGAGATCTTCATCAATGTACTTAATGGGGCTCATTTACTTACCTGTAAGTCATTAGAGTCTAAAGACCCTGCTGATCATTCCTTTATGTAGGATTGGGTCACAGGTGAGTCTCACCCCTTTCAAGTCCTCATAGGAGGCCTCCTACGGGAGAGTACATGTGGGTGTTGTGTGTTGACCCTTGCTCCTAGGGGGCATAAACTCTAGGTTCCTTGTGTGGATCCTTGGCCTGTGTGGCCTAAAACTAAGGTGTTGTTTGTTGACCTTTGCTCTTATGTAAGGCATAAAATCTAGGTTCCTTATATGGATCATTGGCCCGTGTGGCCTAAAATCTGGGTGTTGTGTGTTGACCCTTGCTCCCGTGTGGTGGGGTATAAACTTGTGTCTCATGGAGACATGTTAGGTACCTTGTGTAGGTCCTAGAGTCAGCCTGGTGTAAGTTGTATTGGTTTGAGATGAACCTGATTTGAAACCTCCGTTAGTGAGATCCGGTACACTCAAGGGTTGAGTGCGTCCACTGGAAGTGGAGTAGGCACGTAGTCGAACCACTATAAAAATGACTATGTTTGGGATTGCTATTTACTTTTATTGCTTATGTGATTTCTCTGAATGTTCTCATAATGCATGTTTACATGATTACCTAGAACTAATTAGAATGACATCTCACACACAGCCACATCCATCATGAACTATGTTATACATCTTGTTTATATTTTGAATAGTCTTATGATTGGATCCTCTATTTGGCTTAGAAGCCAATAGAGTTACATTGAAGAAATCCTGCTATTTGCATACTAGTTCAGGATAGGATTGATAGGTTTTAAATCATCATAAAATTCTAAAAAGTCCCATTCACCCCCCTCTAGGACATCTTGGCATATTCCCACTTCGACTAAAGATGTCATTACCACAATTTCAATTGGTATCAGAGAGGGTCTCTCTTAAGGGTTTCACCGCCTAGAGAGTGGTCTTGACTGAAGTTGGTAATATGGCTAAAGGAGAGGGCTCATCTGTAACTAGATCTCCAGTATTTGATGGATCAAATTATGTATACTGGAAGACTAGGATGCATTACTTTATGAGATCTTTGGATCATGATGTTTGGGATATTGTTGAAAAAGGATATGTTCCACCAATCAAACAAATTGTAAGGCCCGTATCATAGTCCGTACTGTTCCGTAGGCTTCTGCGGTCCTCCCGGTCGAATTTTGGCAACCCTCGACCTGTATCCGACGTTTGCGCGTGATCTTAAGCCGAGTCCTGCATACCGAAGTCGGCTTGACTCGAAACTTGTACCCTATCAATTGCGTCGTGACTCATGCACCGATCCAATACTCAGGCCAGGAGATGTGGGCTTGTGTTCATTCCGAAGAAATGCCGCATGTTGTGAATTCTGAGAGAATCTCTGCAACATGTCACATCCATCAAGTCCATACCTTAATGCCACCTCACCCTATTCCAAGTATAAGCATCCACTCCCTCTTTTCCACAAGTCAACTCTCTCTCTCCCTACCCATCCTTCTTTTACCAAAATTTCAAACAAACTCATACCACTCCATCCCCTTCCTTATAACACCCATCCCATATCAATCCATCACCTCTCTTCCTCTCTCATTCTCTAAGCAATTTCCCAACTTCCATGAGAGCTTCCAACGTCCAAGCTCTCTCTCCCAAAACATGTGTGACCCAGTTTCCTACTCTCTCATCTCCCATTTCAACCTTCTAATCACCATCAACCTCCATCAAAGTTGAAAGTAATGAGCATAGGAGTCCAATGAGCTAAAGAAGGAGGCCACAAGTGGGTGATCGACTATTAAAACTTGTTCTAGGGCCCACTTGCCGTGTGACCCACTTGATGTATGCATTGTATTGGGAGGGCCCATTAGTGGCGGGGTCCCTCCCCTTTCACATTGTTCTCTCTCTCTCTCTCTCTCTCTCTCTCTCTCTCTCTCTCTCCCCCCCCCCCTTAGAATGAAGTGGGCCCCATTAATGTGTTAAAGCTACTTCATCCATCAAACGGTGTGGCCCACCACATTTCTAGAGAGATCCACACCGTCCACTGTTGGGACGGTGGGAAGTCGCACACGCTGGACATTGGCCTTTTTTAATAAATATCTGGTGGGCCACCACGTGGTCCCACCTTGATAGCAAGAGGATTAGCATCTAGACCGTCTAGCGTCCCTGCTGTTAGACGCTGGGGCTGGATGGTATATAATATAATATATATTAAATTAATATTCTATATATATATATATATATAAATGCTATGGTAGGCCACTCCTACATGGGACCCACCTTTAATTTATACAATCTGGATGGTAAATCTGGACGGTGGATCTGGAGTGTGTATATGTGTGTGTGTGTAATATATCATATTATATTTAAGTATATAATTTATAATACACTAATATATATATATATATATATATATATAAATAAATAAAATATGGCGGCCCTTACGTGGGACCCACCGTGATATATGTATTTTATCTGCTTCATCAACAGCCGTGGGACCCACTCACCGTCAGCCACTAGACGGCTGTGGCGTGAGGTGAAATCCACGCCGTTAATCTATTTGGTGGGACCCACCATTATTGTATGTGTTTCATCTGGCTACGCATGTGGGACCCACTTACATGAAGTGTGGCAGGTGCGTCTCACAGTAGCTATTAAGTTGTTGTTTGGTGTCACCAGTTCTGTGGACCCCACCGTATGTGTATTTCATTCCACACCGTCCAGTAATTTGGACGGGTGGGACCCCACTCTGCTGTGTGTGCATCCAAACCGTCGATCCCTTTTTATGTGATGGGCCACGTATGTGGATCCCACTGATGTATGTGAACTGTCCATTCATCTGCGAGCTTGTCTCAAGGCTTGAGACTGAAAATAAGATATATCCAGTTATCAGGTGGACCACACTACAAAAAACAATGGATTGAACACCCATCATTGAAACCCCTTTTGGGTTACAGAAGTTTTGAACCAATATGATATTTATTTTTCCTTACTATTCAAGTCTTTGTGACCTTATGAACAGTTTGGATGGGAAATAAATGCTATTGTGGGCCCTCTAAATTTTTAATAGTGTGAATCATTATCACCACTACCATTTGTGGCATGGTCCAGTTGATCCCTTGGATATGATTCATATTTTTTAAAGCTCTTTAATGATTTATAACAATGTATGAATGGTTTTGGAACTGGCCCAATTGATTCGACCCATTTGAATTGGCCCATTTGAATCAGCCCATTTGATTCGGCCTATTTGAATCGGCCTATTTGATTTAGCCCATTGATTTGGCCCACTGAATCGGCCAATTTGAATCGGCCCATTTGATTCGGCCCATTTGATTTGGCCCATTTGAATTGGCCCATTTGATTCAACCCATTGATTCGACCCATTTGATTCGGCCCATTTGAATCGGCCCATTTGATTCAGCTCATATTGATTCGACCCATTTGATACAGCCTGGTGTTTTATATTGGCCCATGAGTGAGGCCCAATGTGATGCGTATATGCCCCATAAGTGAGGCTCATGATAATGTACATTAGACCCTGGTATTAGGCCGTGGGCCCATTATATGATTAGCCTTATGAGTGTCATTCCTTAGGAGCAATGTTGGTTAAAGGTCTACATTGTGACCTTCCCTTAGGCCTTGTTAGGCCCATCCTCATCATTCTCTTGTGGGTTAACCCAAACGCTTAGGCCCCATTGATTTTAATTGGTCTATCATTGGCCGTCCATTTATGGATCCCGCCTTGCGTCGAGGTTGATTATCGATGCCGATTGCCGACAACGACTACCATTGCCGATTATGAGTTTGTGACAGCATAGTATTGTGATACATGCCCATATGTATCATTTGTATGTTTGTTATGAGATATGATTAGCCATTGCATATGCCATAGTGTAGGTGGTTTATGGGACTCCTTGATAGATAGAGTTACCTCACATGAGTGCACGATATGCGTAGGATTAATGCATGATTGGACTACGTGACTCATGCACATTTGCATTTGTTTGATTGTAATTACTATGCGCCTTAGCGACATCAAGGTTGTGGCCTCCACAGACACATCGTGGGTGGCTAAATTGGATACCGAAAATACTGTTTCTAGCATCGGGGCACCATAGATGTCCTTAGGTGAAAATCTTTAAACCCGATGGTACCAGAGGATGACTCCAATGTCAAGACCGAGTGGATACATGAGCACACAAGGGCTGAATATTAAGAGGCCGCATTTCCTACTATGTCGTGGTCAGCTGGAAATGGGTGTTGTCATGCCCCAAACTCGAAAACTGGGCTCACAAATTTTTCGATCGCTGAATCCGGTGCCGACAGCCTCTGTAGTACCCCATTCTTAGATCCTAGTGTCCATACGCCAGATTCCGATCCTGGGATCCTACAAAGCGGATTTTTTCAATGTACATTTAACTCATAATAAGCATAACCACAAGTATACCCAAATTACAAGAACAACATCATCATCACATATCCACTAATATAAACAAAAAGGGAAATACATATATTGAAATCAAAACTTCAGAAGTCGGTTACAAGCTCCAAGCTCCACGCTACTGCAACCTAAGGCCACCTGCACGTATCTATCGTGTATAAGCTTATAGAAATCTTAGAGGGTGGTGTAAGTGTGTGAATGGTATATGCGTGCTCAGAATGTAATATCAGAGTAAACGGAAATACTGGTAAGTCCATGAACTATACAATATCAAAGTAAACAAAAATACTAACGAGTCCATAAATACCATCAACCTCATTCAGGATATACGATAAAAAGATATAGCAAGCCAATGTCATATACTGAGAAAGAAATGTAAATCGACTATGTAATGCAGAAACATAATGAACTAGATATTGAATATCGAGGATGTGTTCACTCCCCAAGTATAGGGTTGTGATGTAGTAATAAACTTGGTAAGACCGAGGTCGAATCCACAGGGACTGAAACTTGTACGTTTCCTGAAACTAGGTAGAAATAGAACTAGCCTAAGATGTAATCAAAATCAAATGTAAATTTAAGAAATAATTGTGGAATAATTATCTAAAACTTAAGGAATTCAGAGAAGGGAAACTAGGGATTCAGAGGATCCACTTGTAGGGATCAGGGAGATCTTTTGCCTGCATCAGGAATCATGGAAATCAAACTGAACTTACTTGATCTGGTTTTCAAGAGATGAAAGGTATATGAATTAGAATGGATTCCATCATCTAACCATGCCCAGGAGACAAAGCAAATAACAGGATTAAACTAATTACCAACCAATCAAAAGTACATGAAAGTTAGGAAGGGTACGATCATCCAACCATGCCCAGGAGACGATGGTGAACAACAGGGCTTCCTGACGTCATAAACATCCAAAAAGAAAGAAAAAGAGATATTCAAAGCCGTTGCAGACCCATTGTAATTTCAGTCATAACAGACCATTAAAGACTAGAAAACATTCCATTAATACAAATCAACTTCAGTTCATGAATTTAAATGAAAAGCAGAAAATAGTATCTCCCATCTCGCCACAAGCTTCACCTCTTAACCCTAGCTAAGAGGATTAGCCACACATGAATGGGCTGATCCTTAAAAAAATAAAGGAAATATAAAGGAAAAGAAGAGAAAAAAAACCAGGCTCTTTCATCTTTTCTTCCTTTCTTTCCTGCTCCAATAGCCAAGCCGATTCTTCTTTTCTTCTCCTTTTCTTCTTCCCTCCACACGCTGCCAGTAGCCCAAGCCAAAAAAGATCCAGCCACGTCCAGTCGAAAGCCAAGCTCCCCTGTTCCCGTGCTCTCTCTCTCCAGCCACGTCTAGCAGAAAGCCAAGCTCGCAAGGTGCCTCCACGGCTGCCCCCCTGTTCTCTCTCCTCTCTTCCCTCTTTATAACTATGAAGGATGGTAGGAAGGTTGGATGCAAGGAACCGACCTTGTTTACGCAGCAACAGGTGGAGAGGCGGTGGCTATGGAAGCTTGCGCAGCGAAACGTGAAGTCGGTTGGCTGCCGCCCTACGTTTGACGCTGTGGAAGATCGTACTACAAAATCCGAGCCATTCAGGCTCCTTGGAGTTGGTCGGCTGCCCCAGGGGAAGGATTTGGTCGGCTATGATCGTCGGTCTGATCCTAGCAAGATCATGAAACGGCCCGGATCGTCTGGCAACGTGCGGACTGCGTAATGCGTAAGGAATCCGAAACCGGATCCTTCCGGCTCAGTGGGGCCCACGAAAGGAGCTATTTTGGAAATCCACTCCGTCCATTGTCATCACCTCGCAATTTATACCGGAGATGGACAGTTTTTGTTTCCCGTTGATGCGGCTCGGGTAAGGAATCCCGCTGCAACGGTAGCAAACAGTCCATTTGTGCTTGCTGTGATCTGCGCGTGTGAGTGTATGGCTGAAAATAGTAAGCATGGGTTTGGCTAAATCGAGCCCCTCTGCATGATGGACGGCTCGGATTGAGCATTTGGACCATGATGATGGCCCACTAAGATCATCCGCAGTCTCTGTTTCATGACAGAAACAGAGTTCTGTTTTTGAAGAGAGACGTCCCTGTGTTGCCATGCACTCTTAGTGCAAAAAGTGTACTATGTACACTGTATAATGATTATGAGAAATCCACACCATCCATCTTGTTCCCCATTTCATTTGAGCCGTGGGGGCCGAAGTTAAAGTGTATCTGGATAGCGGGTGGGCCCCAAATCAGGATTTTATGGACTGATCTGTTAGTTCAGCCACTTTCACGAGGATCCAATGGCTGAAATTTGATGTGTACGGTTAGTTTTTGGTCCTCGAGCCATGTATAAAGTTTCGAGCCAAACAGATGATGGAAACCCAGTGATCTTGCATTCTGGCTGACTTTCAGGCCGCTTGAGCTTCAGTTTCTCAATTTTCGCGGATCCCTGGCGTGTAATTCCATCGATCTTGGTCCCTTGGAGTCCGTCCCTTGCCTTGGTGCATTCTGAACGTTAAATCCGTGCTTTTAGCATCCTTTTTCAGTTCATGCTCGTAAATACACCTTGCATCACAAACACGATTAAACTGGTGCATTAAATAGTATCATGTCCATAAATTCAGGTAATAATTGGGTCAGATATGCAATATTTGACCCTCAACAGGATGCAATATAAAATGCAATTCGGAAGAGCTACGAATACTATCAACCTCATCTAGGTCATATAAAATGTAGAAACATAACAACCCAAAATGCCATATGCCGAGGATGTAATGCAATATGCAATATGTGGTGCGAATGAAATGACCAAGCTGCAGTGTGAAGTCGGGATGATAGTACGTGGTATCGCAGGCTATGGGGCCTATCACAAAGGATTTCTATCCAAACCAATCCCATACCTAATTTTGTATAGTCAGACTCAATGTAGTAAACTCCTGATCTCAGGTTAGTCACGCGCCCCAACTGAAATCTTGGGATTGTGAAGGTACACGTAACAAATAGTTGCATACCACCAGCCTAAGTGGATAGTGAATGAATGAATGAATGAGTATGCAGCTCCTGCTCCAAAAATTAGTATTATACATCTTTGGGATCATCACTAGGGTCTAGTACACTCTACACCAACTTGTCACCCCATCAAGTGCATAACTGGGTAAGTGGAAGAGACCTCACTATCCGCTTACCAATATTGGCCCGACTCATCGATAGCGGACCCATTTACGAGCTGGTCGACTCAACCTAGCATTGCCTACTCCCTCAGGCGGGTAAGGCCACACCCCCTCCCAACCGACTATGACACAATGGGATACACAGCCTACTGGTATACGGCCCTCATGTACTTATATATATCCACTCGGTCTCAACATTGGGGCATCCTCTGGTACCAAGAGGGTTTAGAAATTTTCACCTAGGGCCATCTATGGCGACACGATGCTAATAACAGATTTCCAGTGTCCCATCTGGCTATCCACGACATACCTATGGAGGCCACAGCCCTGATGTCATTAGGGTGTACAGTAATCACAACACAATGCAAGATGCATGAATCATACAATTCGGTCATGTATCAATCCTGTGCATACCGTACGCTCATGTGAGACAATCTCTGCCTATTAGGGAGTTTTATAACAATCTGTCCAATGGCATATGCAATGATTAATCACATCTCATAACAAACATGCAGATGATTCGTATGGGCATGTATCATGATGCTATGCTGTCACGTACTCATTATCGGTATCAATAACTGGTAGCAACAATCGGCCTCGACAATGTGGACATTTAACCAACATTGCTCCCAAGGAGTGGCCCATATAGAGCCTAACATATAGTGGACCCATGACCTCACATAAGAGTCTAATATACAACACCATGGGCCTCACTCAAGAGCTTAATACACATCACGATGGGCCTCTTACATGGGCCTAATATACATCACAATGAGCTCCATCGCCTGGCCCTCAAATGCATCATAATGGGCTTCATCACATAGGCCTCATATTCATCACATTAGGCCTTAAACAAGGGCTGGATAAACATCACAATGGGTCTCAAATATGGGCCGCATATACATCACATTAGGCCTCAAATATGGGTCTCATATACATCACATTAGGCCTCAAACACAGGCTGAATACACATTACAATGGGCCTCAATTACGGCCGTATATTTATCATATTGGGCCTCAAACACAGGCAGCATATACATCACATTGGGCCTCAAACACAGGTTGAATACACATCACAATGGGCCTCAATTACAGGCTGCATATACATCATATGGGTCTTAACAATCAGCCTCGGTAATCAAAATCGGCCTCGACAATCGGAATCGGCCTCGATAATCGAAATCGTCCTTGATAATCAGCCTATTCAATCGGCCTCGACAATCGGAATCAGAATCGGCCTCTACGCAAGGTGGGATCCATGGATGGACAGCTGATGATGGACCAAGCAATATTAATGGGGCCCAATCATTTAGGGTAACCCACTAGAGAATGGTGAGAATGGGCCTAAACAGGCCTAAGAGAAGGTCATAATGTGGATGTTTAACTATCATTGCCCATCAATATGGACCCTTAACCAACATTGCTCCCAAGGAGTGGCGCTCATAGGGTCAATCGTATAATGGGTCCACGATCTCATACAAGGGTCTAATACACATCATCATGGGCCTCGTTTATGGGGCATATATGCATCACATTGGGCCTCACTCATGGGCCAATGTATATAACACCGGACCGTATCAAATGGGTCGGATCAAATGGGCTGAATCGAATGGGTCGATTCAAATGGCCGAATCAGTGGGCCAAGTTAAATGGGTGATTCAAATGGGCCGAGTCAAATAGGTGATTCGAATGGGCTGATTCAAATGGGCCGGATCAAATTGGTCGAGTCAAATGGGTGATTCGAATGGGCCGATTCAAATGGGCTGGATCAAATGGGTCGAGTCAAATGGGTTGATTCGAATGGGCCAATTCAATTAGCTGAATCAATGGGCCGGATCAAATGGGTTGAGTCAAATGGGCTAATTCGAATGGGCAGATTCAAATGGCTGAATTAATGGGCCGGATCAAATGGGTCGAGTCAAATGGGCCAATTCGAATGGGCCGATTCAAATGGCCGAATCAATGGGTCAGATCAAATGGGTCGAGTCAATTGGGCCGATTCAAATGGCCGAATCAATGGGCCAGATCAAACGGGTCGAGTCAAATGGGCCAATTCGAATTGGCTGATTCAAATGGCCGAATCAATGGGCCGGATCAAACGGGTCGAGTTAAATGGGTCGAGTCAAATGGGCCGATTCGAATGGGTCGATTCAAATGGCTGAATCAATGGGCTGGATCAAATGGGTCGAGTCAAATGGGCCGATTTGAATGGGCCGAATCAATGGGCCGGATTAAATGGGTCGAGTCAAATGGGCCGATTCGAATGGCTGAATTAATGGGCCGGATCAAATGGGCGGAGTTAAATGGGCCGTTAACTCGATTCAAATGGCCGAATCAATGGGCCGGATCAATGGGTCGAGTCAAATAGGCCGATTTGAATGGACTAATTCAAATGGCCGAATCAATGGGTCAAGTCAAAAGGGTCAATTCGAATGGGCCGATTCAAATGGGCTAAGTCGAATGGGCCCAAACCAACTGCACCATTCATCAATAACTAGAGATCATTTTAGAGTATTATCACAAAATGAATCATATTCCAAGGATCATTTAGACCATACCACAAATGGCAGTGGTGATAATGATTCACACTGTTAAAATTTTAGAGGGCCCACCATAACATTTATTTCCCATTTAGAATGTTCATAAGGTCATAAAGACCTGAACAATGAGGGAAAATAAATATAATATTGGTTCAAAACTTCTGTAACCCAAAAGGAGTTTTAATGGTGGGTGTTCAATCCACTGTTTTCTGTAGTGTGGTCCACCTGATAACTGGATCTGTCTAATTTTTAGTCTCAACCCTCGAAGCGAGTTAGCCAAAAGGATGGACGGTTCAGATGTTTCACATACATCAGTGTGGGGTCCATATATATGGCCCAACACGTAAAAGGGATGGACGGTTGGATGAACCGTATACATCAAGTGGGGGTCCACACACGTGGCCCACCAGAGACGTGAATCTGCTTCACTTTTCGTCTCAAGCCTAAGACGAGCTGGCCATATGGATGGACGGCTAAGGTATGCCATGTACATCAAGGGAGGTGGGTCCCACGTACGTGGCCAAGCTGCTTATTTATATACCATCCAGTCTGTTCATCAAGTGGGTCCCACGTAGGAGTGGCCCACTATAATCATATATATATATATATATATATTAAATAATATTAGAGTATTATATGTATACTTAGATATAATATAATATAATACACACACACACACACACACACACTAGTTCCACCGTCTAGTTACATCTGGACGGTGCAGATTGCGTAAGTCAAAAGTGGGTCCCACGTGGGAGTGGCCCACCATAGCTTTATTAATATAATTTTAATTTTTTTATTATATTATATATATATATATATATAATTCGTATTTCAGACCTCCACTCCAGTTCCAAATGGACGTCTTGGACGGTGGATTCATCACATACGTTCAGGGGGCCCACCGTCCAGAGATCTGTCTAGAGATCTGGACAGTGTAGATAACATAAACGTCATGGTGGGTCCACTTGAGTGTGGCCCATCAGCGGATTAAGCTAATATTTCTATTTTCCCATCCTTCGGGCTTGGCCAAAACCATCCAACAGGTGGACAGCAAGGTGGCTGCCATTGATAGATGGTGTGGATCTACTCAGTTCATCAAGGTGGGCCACACATCCAAAAAGAGAGAGAGAGAGAGAGGGGGGAAGAGAAAGAGGCACGTGAAGGGGTGGGACCCCGCCACTATTAGGCCCTCCCAAATATAATGCGTACATCAAGTGGGTCCCACAATAAGTGGGCCCATAGAAATTGAAATCAACGGTGGATCACCCACCTATCGGCCTTCTCATCTAGCTCCTCGGACTCGTAGTCACCTTAGCTTCAATCTCAACGGAATATGATGAAGTTTTGATGGTTGAGATGTGAGATGAGAGGGTGGGAAAGTGGGCCACATGTTTTGGGAGAGAGAGCTTGGATGCTGGAAGCTCTCATGGAATTTGGGAAATTGCTTAGAGAATGAGAGGGAGGGAAAGGTGATGGATTGATGTGGGATGGGTGTCGTAAGGAAGGGGATGGAGAGGTATGGGTTTGTTGAAAATTTTAGTAAAAGAGGGATGGGTAGCGAGAGAGAGAGAGAGTTGACTTATGAAAAAGAAGGAATGGATGCTTGTACTTAGGATAGGTTGAGGTGGCATTGAGGTATGAGGGATGTACTTGACTTGATGGATGTGACATATTGTAGAGATTCTCTTGGAATTCACAACGTGTAGCATTTCTTCAGAATGAACGTGAGCTCACATCTCCTAGCCCGAGTATCAGATCAGTGATGAGGGTCGAATATTGAATATCAGACCCCTACGTACATGATAATGCTTAATGTCATATTTTAATCGTGTTTTTGTTGTAGGGAGTAATTAGGAGCGTGGACTGAAAAAGAGTACTAAAAGCGTGGATTTGATGCTCCAAAGTCATCAGAGCAGGGGACAGATTCTAGAGGACCAATATTGATAGATTTACACACCAGGGATCCGAGAAAATCAAGCCATTCACGTTAAAGAGGCCCGAAATTGGTCCAGAATGCAAGATCACAGGGTTCCCGACATCCGATTGACTCGAAAATTCATACATGGGATGGTGGCCATAAATAAACTGTACATATTAAATTTCAACCATTGAATATCTCTAGAAGTGGGCCAACGGATATATTAGCCCATTAATCTCCAATTTCAGGCCCACCTGATATCTGGAACTGCCTCAACTTTGGTCTTGACGGTTTAAACAGGGAGATAAAGTGAATAGATGAATTTAATTTTTGCAAAAGCATCATAGTGGGCCCCGTATGTGATGCATGTACACCATGCACATCAGCACTGATTGCGTAGAGGACCCGCTAGTCGGTCCAAGCGAGTGCTGACCCGCGTTTTAAGTGAAAACGACAGTTGCTGTTTTCGGCCTCCAGCGTAACAACTGATGCTGCCGGTTTTTGCAGAACAAAGTGGGCCACCATCAGGCCTTGTACGGCCAATCCAAGCCGTCCATCGTGTAGAGAGCCTCGAACCTATCAAAACGTTGTTGAAAGTTTACATCCATACATGCACACGTGTGTGATATAGAGGCCACAAACAGGCTACCCTGTGACGTTCAAAACGATCGTAGCGTGATATCTTCTCTGGACCGCATCAACGGACGACCAAAATTATCCCTTATTAACCAAAATTTCATCTTAAATCTAATGGATGGGGTGAATTTCCTCGAAAATAGCACTGTTAGGCCCACCGAGCACCACAGTGTTGTATGTGCACAAGATTACGCATCCGGACACCAACCGAATTTTGGGGCGGTTGCACAAGCAGAATATTGATCATATGGCAGATTTGAACCATCCATCGTATAGACCATCTCAAAACATCCTAGGAGACGTTGATTTTACTGACATTAGGCAAGAAAATCAGGAATTATGAAGCCCCGAACTTGGCTGCGAAAAGGCTTTTGCTGCGCGCCTGCTGCTGCGAAACGTCCAATTTTCCCACCAACTTCAGCACTCCACCGCCCCTGGCATCTATAAAAGGGCCTGAGACGTCCAAAGCATGGGAGAGCAGCAGAAGGGAGAACGAGATCTAGAGCTAGGGAGAGAAGAAAGAGAAGAAAGAGAGAGAGAGAGAGAGAGAGAGAGAGAGAGAGAGAGAGAGAGAGAGAGAAGGGAAGGATGTTCTTATTGTTTAAATTTTATTTTTCCTTCATTATAATTGATTTTATGGATTGCTAATTTCTTACCTTGGGCTGAGATGAAGCCCCTAATTTGAATAACTTTTGTATGTGTTGAATTTATCTAATTTGATTGATTTGATTCTTTCTCTAGTGTGCTTAACTAAAATTTCTGTACTTCTTCATTCTATGAGCTTAACCAAAGTCTAGATGTGCATATTATTTAGAATCTGATTCTAGGTGCTTGTGTCTGACCATGAACAGGTTTCTTATAGAGAAAGAAATAGGAATTACATCTCTTTATGCCTGACCATGGATAGAAAGATGTGATCCTTATGCTTTAAGAGAATATACATTTTGTGTGCCCGACCAAGGACATAGAGTGTGCTTTATTTATAAATATATATCAACCTGAATTAGGGTAAATCAATAAGTAAAACAAGGGTCAGGATAATTAGGGGTGGATTCGAAAGTCCTAGTCTTCTCCTTGATTGAATTTTCCTTATTACTCTTGGTTATTTTTCATAGATTTGTGATAGTTTACTTAATAGTTCGCTAAACCCTTTGTTGGATTAGTTAAGAAGAGTCGTAAATTTCAAATTGTGACAACTACTCCTTGTGGGAACAATCTCGTAATACGTACCATATCTACATCTGATTCATATACTTGCAAGTTTAAAATCATTTAAATCAGATCGGTTTAAATAAAACATCAAGTTTTTGGCACCGCTGCCAGGGACTGTTTCGGTCCAATTCGATTTAGGATTCTCTCTTATCATAATTCGTAGCCCTAGGATTTTTCTCGCATCATTTTAGGAAACTTAATTTATTTTTGTTTTTATTTTCTACAGGACTTGAGGAAGGAAGCTGAAAAAGGAAAAGTTGTCTTTAAAGTGAAGGAGGAGCTCCCAAATTCTTCGAAAATCAAGTTTCTCTTTTTCTGGGTTCTTTCTTCAAATTCTTGTTTACATAGTTTTATCTTGTTTTTAGAAATTCATAATTTTTAGTTCTAGTTTTATTTCTCTTAGGTTGCATCTTAGTTTAGTTTTCTTTCTTACATTGCAATAACGTAGTTTATGCTAGGACGTAGATCTCTGAACATAGAACTAGCACCTTTTGATCCTGAAATAGAAATAAAATTTCATAGAAGATTTAGAAACATTCTATTTGAAATGGCAGACGAGAATGGAATTAAAGCCCTTAGAGATTATTCAGCTCCCGTCCAATTTAATGCGCCTTCATGCATAATGTTGCCAGCCACCACAGCAGCACACTTTGAACTTAAACTTGGAGTCATACAATTGTTGCCCTCCTTCTATGGTTTAGATAAGGAAGATCAATATCATCATATGAAAGAATTCCTAGACATTTGCTCTACCTTTAGGTTCCAAAACTTTTCAGATGATTCGATCCATTTACACCTTTTTTCTTTTTCTTTAAAGGATAAAGCGAAGCATGGTTGAATTCTCTGGAAGTTGGGTCTATCACTACATGGGACCAACTATCTAAGAAGTTCTTAAATAAGTTCTTCCCTGTTCACAAAACCAATGCTCTCCGTAGAGAAATTACTAATTTCCCACAAGTGAGCACTTTCATGAATGTTGGGAAAGATGGAAGGACTTGCTTCTTAAGTGTCTACACCATGGTTTTGAGAAGTGGCAACAGGTTCAATACTTTTATAACGGTTTGACACCCCAAAACTATCGCATGGTTGATGCCACCAATGGAGGGTCATTCATGACTAAAAGTGATGTCGAAGCATGAAATTTCTTTGAAACCTTGTGTGAAAACTCCCAGCAATGGGACTATTCAAATAGAGGTGAAAGAAGTCCTCAACCACAAAAGAAAGGTGGTATATATGAGATAGGAGTCACGCCAGATCTTTATGCCAAGATTATTAGCCTGACAAAGAAAGTTAATGCTTTGATGTTGAATAATGGACCTCCACAAATAACTCCAATCTAGTCATGTGCCATATGTTCCAGTCTCGCCCATCCTACGCAATCTTATCCATCTGGTGCAGCATTTCCAGAATGTGACACCCCAAACCCGGAAATCGGATTCACAGGAATTCCGATCGCCGAATCCAGTGCCGACAGTATCTGTAGTACCCCATTCTCGGTTCCTATCGTCCATACGCCAGATTCCGATCCTGGGGTCCTACAAGGAGGTTTTTTTTTGTACGTTTAACTTGTAATAAGCATAACCACAAGATTACCCAATTCACAAAGGCAACATCATCATCACATATCCACTAATGTAATCATTTGAGTACAATGCTGAAAGGGAAATACATAAATTTAAAATCAAGCACCAGAAGACCGCCGCACGCTCCAAGCTCAACACTGCTGCAACCTAATGTCACGCCCCAAACCCAGAAATCGGATTCGCAGGAATCCCGATCACCGAATCCGGTGCCGACAGCCTCCGTAGTACCCCATTCTCGGCTCCTAGCGTCCATACGCCAGATTCCGATCCTGGGATCCTACAAGGAGGAATTTTTTTTTTTGTACATTTAACTCATAATAAGCATAACCACAAGATTACCCAATTCACAAAGGCAACATCATCATCACATATCCACTAATATAATCATTTGAGTACAATGCTGAAAGGGAAATACATATATCGAAATCAAAGCTCCAGAAGACAACTGCACGCTCCAAGCTCAACGCTACTGCAACCTAATAACACCTGCACGCATCTATCGTGCATAAGCTTATAGAAAGCTTAGAGGGTGGTGTGCGTGCACAAGGTAAGTGCCAAGTATTCAACGCAATGACATAATCATATAATGTCGAAATAGGCGCAAGGTCATGAATCATACATTATCAGAGTAAGCGAAAATACTAACAAGTCCATAAGTCAAACAATATCAGAGTACGCAATACGGATCAGCTATACAAGTGAGGAACAATATCAGAATACATGATGTAGATCAACTATACAAATGAGGAACAATATCAGAACAGGCGATATAGATCAACTATATAAATGAGGAGTCATAAAGAGTCAAATATCAGATGCTGAATTTAAACCATATAATTGCAGAAACACAGGTAACCCAAAATGTTATATGCCACAAATGTAATGTAATATGTGGTGCGAATAGAATGACCATGCTAGAGGGTGAAGTCGGGATGGTAGTACGTAGTATCGCAGGCTATGAGGTCCATCACAATGGACTTCTATCCAAACTAGTCCCATACCTAAATTGGATAGTCAGACCCAATGTGGTAAACTCCTGATCTCAGGTTAGTTGCGCGCCCCAACCGAAATCCTGGCCATTGCGAAGGTATACGTAACAAATAGTTGCGCACCACCAGCCCGAGTGGATAGTGAATGAATGAATGAATGAGTATGTAACTCCTGATCAATAAGTCCACATATCAGTACAGTTCCTTTCTGGGATCATCACCGGGGTCTATTACACTCCAAACCAGATTGCCGCCCCATCGCGCTCAACAAGGTGAGTGGAAGAGACCTCACTATCCGCCTGCCAATATCGGGCCCGACTCGTCGATAGCGGACCCATTCCTCGAGCTAGTCAGATTCAGCCTAACATTGCCCCCTCCTCTCGGGCAGGTAAGGCTGCACCCCCTTCCAATCGACCACGACACAGTGGGAGACGCGGCCTAATGGTATACGGCCCTCATGCGCTCAAGCATCCACTTGGTCTAGACGTTGGAGCAACCTCTGGAACCAAGAGGGTTTAGGGACTTTCACCCAAGGATATCTATAGCACCCCATGTAGAACAAATTTTCGGTGTCCCATCTAGCCATCCATGATATACCTGTGGAGGCTACGACCCTGATGTCGCTAGGGCATACAGTAATCATAATGCAAGATGCATGGGTCATACAATCCAGTCATGCATCAATCTTGCGCACACCGTACGCTCATGTGAGATAACCTCCGCCTATCAGGGAGTCTTATAACAACATGTTCAATGATATATGCAAAGATCAACCACACCTCATAACAAACATGTAGATGATGCGTATGGGTAGGTTTCATGATGTTATGCTGTCACATACTCATAATCGGTATCAATAACTGGCACCGACAATCGGCCTCGACAATGTGGACATTTAACCAACATTACTCCCAAGGAATGGACCACATAGAGCCTCACATATAGTGGACCCATGCCTCACAAAGGTTAAATATACAACACCATGGGCCTTACTCAAAAGCCACATATACACAACAGGTGGGCCCTGCTCATGGGCTTCAAATACATGACATGTGGGCCCTACACATGGGTCACGAATACATCAAATGCGTCATACATCCTGGGCCTAATACATATCACAATGGCCTTGTCCATAGGCCACGAATACACTACAATGGGCCTTGCCCATGGGCCATGAATACATCACATTAGGCCTCAACTACGGTTCGCATATACATCATAAAGGTCTCGACAATCGGAATCGACACTCGGAATCGGCCTCGACAATCGGGGTTGACCTATACAATCGACCTCGACAATCAGAATCGGCTTTGATACTCGGCCTCAACAATCGGAACCGATCGATAATCAGAATTGGTAAATCGGTCACGATAATCAGCCTTGATCGCTAATCAAAATCGGCAAATCGGTCACAACAATCGGATCAATCGATCGATAATCAGAATCGGCAAATCGGTCACGACAATCGGATCAATCGATCGGTAATCAGAATCGGCAAATCGGTCACGACAATCGGGATCGATCGATAATCCAAATTGGCAAATCGGTCACGACAAGCAGATCAATCGATCGATAATCAGAATCGGCAAATCGGTCACGAGAATCGGATCAATCGATCGGCAATCAGAATCGGCAAATCGGTCACGACAATCGGGATCGATCGATAATCCAAATCGGCAAATCGGTCACGACAAGCGGATCAATCGATCGATAATTAGAATCGGCAAATCGGTCACGAGAATCGGATCAATCGATAATCAGAATCGATAAATCGGTCACGACAACCGGATCAATCGATAATCAGAATTGACAAATCGGTCACGACAATCGGATTAATCGATAATCAGAATCGACAAATCGGTCAAGACAATCGGATCAATCGATAATCAGAATCGGCAAATCAGTCACGACAATCGGATCAATCGATAATCAGAATCGGCAAATCGGTCAAGACAATCGGATCGGTCGAACAACCGGCCTCGACAAATTAGAATCTGCCTCGATACTTGGCCGAGCAAGGCCTAAGGGGAGGTCACAATGTGGACATTCAACCACCATTGCCCATCAATGTGGACATTCAACCAACATTGCTCTCAAGGGGTGGCCCACACAAACATCATTACATACATCACGGCAAAATCACACATCACATCGGGCCTTGATTACACAACAGGTGGGCCCTGCACCTAGGCCTCAAATACCTCACATGGGTCTCTCATATACATCACGTCGGGCCTCGCCAAAGGTCACGAACACATCACAGTGGGCCTTCTCTCTTGGACCATGTTTACATCAATGTGGGCCTCGCCAAATGGGCAACAAATACATCTTAATGGGCCTCAACCCATGGGCCCTAACATATCACAATGGGTGGGCCCTACACATGGGCCTAATATACATAGCAGGTGGGCCCTGCACATGGGCCTCATACACATCAAGTGGGCTACATCGATGGGCCGCACTAATGGGCCTCGTACACAGCAAGGGGCCCATTGCATCACAAGGTGGGCCTATATGTACAGTGGGTGGGTCTCGCATGCAATGGACAACGTGGGTATAGAATACATATACTAGGTGGGTCACACGTCCTGGACGGTGTATATGAGATCATACATCAAGGCAGACCGCATGTCCATGAAAATGAACAGACAGTATGAATACAACACATCATCAAAGTAGGGCCCACCATAACATTATTTTCCACCCAATCTGTTCATAAGGTCACATAGACCTTAAATAAGAGGAGGAACAAATTTCATATCAATCCAAAGCTTATGTGGCCCTTAAAATAGTTCAATGGTGGATGTTAACCTTTCACTGATTTTGCAGTGTGGTGCACTTGATAGATAGATGGCGTAGATTACATATACATCACGGTACGCCTTGCGTAGTCCGTCCAGATGAACGATGCTGATGAAGAACATGTGCATCAATGTGGGCCAGGTCCAAGGATGGACGGGCAGGATGAAAAACATACATCAAGTGGGTTCCCACCATCCCAAACAGTGGACAGTGAGGATAAATCACATCCATCACGGTGGTCCCAAGAGGATGCGGGCCACACGTGTCAGGTGGGATTCATGTCCCATGGACGGATGATGTAGATGTACATCGCGTACATCAAAACTCCCCACCGTCCAGAGGTCTGGACGGTACAGGCGTCACACATATATCATGGTGGGCCACGTCCAGAGATGGACGGTCGGCATGCATAAGACACATATATAACGGTGGGTTCCGGTGGACAGCAAGATGGATGGACGGTGGAGATTAACACATGCCTCATGATCAACCCAATAGAGCTTGCTGGCGTCATCTGCAGCAGTTGAAGCTGCTGGATATGCATCATTGTGGTGATGGGCGGTGTAAATCAACACGTGCAGAGGCCACACGTGCTGCATTGCTGGTCGGTGCAGAGGCCACAGCAAGGACGCCGCACGTCCTGTTGACGGTGCGGATGAAACACATCCATCAGGGCGGGCTCGGTAGATGGCATGGATGGAAAATACAACACAGTGCACTCCACATAAATGGACGGTTTGAATAAAACCCATTCCTCAGTGGTGCCATGTCGATGAAATCCACGAAAGATGGTGCATAGAGAGAGAGAGATGGGTCCCACGTAGGGCCATCACCACGTAATATACATGATATGTTATATATATAATATTATATTCTATCATTATATTCAATGATTAAAACAGTCCAGCGTCTGGACAAACTGTGTGGATTTAAGTCCATTCCTCGGTGGATCCCACCACCTGCACGTGTAACACATGCAACGTGGGACCACATACAGTATAGTCGGTGTGTATACAACACATGCATCATGTGGGTCCCACGTCCAGACCTTGGACGGTGTGGATCATGACACATGAAATCAAGGTGGGCCCCACACGCTGCCATGGTGGGGTCAACGTCCAATGGGTGGACGGTAAGGATATAACATGTACCTCATGTTCAGGGCCACGAAACCGGCTAACACTATCACAGCAATGTCCAGCTGTGGGGCCCTCAGAGCTTGTGATGTCGGCTCCTCAGCATTCAGTTGCTGGCCGTCCATCAGCTGGACGACCCAGATGAATCACCAGCATGGGGTAGGTCCACAAGGTGGACGATGTAGATATGATACATACCTCATGATGGAGGCCCATTGAACTTGCTGGCAGCTATCCAGCAGCCACATGCTGCTAGAATCCACTGTTCATGGGTGGACAGCATGGGTATATAATAGATAGATCTGGTGGGCGGCATGGTGAAACACACGCTGTGGCAAGGTGCCAGCGTCCATGGCCTGAACGGTGGGCCATTTATTCTTCACAGCAGGCCCCACATGCTATGGACGGTCTGTAAAGTCTGTTGGGTCCCACATAGCGACACGACATGGATCAAGTGGGCCACATGCATCACAAGAGAAAGATCAAGAAAAGAGAGAGATCGGATGAGGTGGGAGGAGCTCCGCCACTATGAGCTCCTCCATGATACAATGCATAGATCAAGATGGGTCCCACCACATGTGGGCCCTCAAATCACAAAAAAATCAAATGATAAGAAAAACACCCACCTTTAGATCTCCACCTCCTTCCACCAACGCATCCTAAAGCTCCGATGGTTGAGATTCAACGGTTAAGATGTTCTTTGGATGGTAGAGATGGGAGGTAGGAAGTGGGCCACACATGGCTTCTCATGGAGAGGCTTGGACGATTCTTGCTTGGAGAATGAGAGAGAGAGAGAGAGAGAGAGAGAAAGAGAGAGGGAATGAAAGAGAAGTGATGGGAGAGGGATGGGTGAAAGGTGATGGGTGTACTTGTTGTAAGGGAAAGTTGACTTTGGGGGTTGCTTGGGGATGGGGTTGTACTTTGACATGTGAGGTGATGTGTGATTGATTGATGAGATTGATGGGATTTGATGTGATGTTCTCTTGGGTTTACAACAGCGCGGTGTTTTCCTCGAACTGAATGCGGGCCCACATCTTCTGTCTTAGGTATCACCTCGACGCGCAAGACGTGACATCGGAACCGCGCCGATGGCGCGGTCGCTAGGGTACAAGTCTCGGGTCGAACCGACTCTAAAATACAGGGTACAACTCAGGATCACGCGCCACTGCTATTTACGCATCGTGGGTCATCGAAATTCGACCGGGAGGACCGCGAAAGCCTACGGAATGGTACGAGCTAGGACACGGGTCTTACACCTAACATCACTTGCACGCATCTATCGTGCATAAGCTTATAGAAAGCTTGAGGGTGGTGTAAGTGTGTGCACAAGGTAAGTGTCAAGTATTCAATATCAGAGTAATTAGATTAAGCGGAAGTACTAATGAGTCCATGGATCATACAATATCAGGGTACACAGTACAAATCAACTATACAAATGAGGAGTCAAAGCGAGCCAAATATTAGATGTCGAGGATACAATGCCATAAATCACAAGTACTGGTAATCCATAAATTTTATAATGTCGAAATAAGCAAAAATACTGACAAGTGCATGAATTATCATAGTAAACGGAATATTGACAAGATCATAAATCATACGATAACAGAGTAAGCGAAAATACGGACAAGTCCATGAGTCAATCAATGTCAAAATATACAATGTAGAACAACTATGCAAATGATGAATTATAGATAGCCAAATATCAGATGCAATACAACATACATTCCTGATGAGTAACACAAATAGCGTCAGCCGTACCTAGGCCATATAAATGCAGAGACACAATAACCCAAAATGTCGTATGCCACGGATGTTATGCAATATGCGGGGCGAATGGAATGACCATACTGGAGTGTGAAGTCAGGATGATAGTACATAGTATCGCAGGCTATAGGGTCCATCACAAGAGACTTCTATCCAAACCAGTCCCAAACCTAAATTTGGATAGTCAGACTCAATGTGGTAAACTCCTGATCTCAGGTTAGTCGCGCACCCCAACCGAAATTCTAGCCATTGCGAAGGCACACGTAACAAATAGTTGCACACCACCAACCCAAGTGGATAGTGAATGAATGAATGCATTAATGAGTATACAACTCCTGCTCACTAAATCCACATATCAGTACAGCTCATCTCTGGGATCATCACCGGGGTCTATTACCCTCTACGCCAGCTTGCTGCCCCTATCCGAGCGCATAACTGGGTAAGTGGAAGAGACCTCACTATCCGCCTGCCAATATCGGGTCCGACTTATCAATAGCGGACCCATTCCTCAAGCTGGTCAAACTCAACCTAGACATTGCCCCCTCACTTAGGCAGGTAAGTTCACACCCCCTCCCAACCGACCACGATACAGTGGGAGACGCGGCCTACTGGTATACGGCCCTTATGCGCTCATATATATATCCAATCGGTCTCGACATTGGGTCGTCTCCTGGCCACGGAGGTTTAGGGATTTTCACCCATGGACATCTATGGCGCCCGTATGCTAGAACCAAACATTTCTGGTGTCCCATCTAGCTATCCACGATATGCCTGTGGAGGCCATGGCCCTGATGTTGCTAGGGCGTACAGTAATCATAACACAATGCAAGATGCATGAGTCATACAATCCAGTCATGCATCAATCCTACGCATACAGTGCGCTAATGTGAGATAACCTCCGCCTATCAGGGAGTCTTATATCATCCTGCCCAATGACATATGCAATAGTTAATCACATCTCATAATAAATATGCAGATGATGTGCATGGGCATGTACCATGATGCTATGCAGTCACATACTCATAATCGGTATCAATAACGATTGACCTCTACAATATGGACATTTAACCAACATTGCCCCCAAGGAATGACACACGTAGAGCCTAACATATAATGTGCCCACGACCTCACACAAAGGCCTAATATACAACACAGTGGGCCTTACCTAAGGACCACATATACACAACAGGTGGGCCCTGCTCATGGCCTTAAATACATGACATGTGGGCCCTACACATGGGTCTTAAATACATCAAATGGGCCATGCATCATGGGTATATCACAATGGGCCTTGCCCATAGGCCACGAATACATCATAATGGGCCCCAATTACGGGTCGCATATACATCATATAGGTCTCAACAATCGGCCTCGGTCTTGACAATCAAAATTGACACTCGGAATTGGCCTCGATACTCGGCCTCGACAGTCAGAATCGATCGATAATCAGCCACAACAATCGGCCGATCAAGGCCTAAGGGAAGGTCACAATGTGGACATTAAACCATCATTGCCCAACAATGTGGCCATTTAACCATCATTGTTCCCAAGGAGTGGCCCACATAGAGCCAAACGTATTGTAAGCCCATGGCCTCACACAAAGGCCTAATACACAACAGGTGGGTCACATTCACGGGCCTCATACAAGGGCTACATATACATCACTTGGGCCTCACTAAATGGGCTGAAAATACATCATGATGGGCCTCATCATATGGGCCTTATATAAATCAAATTAGGCAATTCGAATCAAACATATACATCACGTGGATCTCGGCACATGGCTCATGATTACATCACATTGGGCCTCGTCATATGGGCCTCACATACATCACAATGAGTCGTAATACTTGGATCTCATATACATCAAATGGGCCCGCACTATCATATACATCAAAGGGGCCGCACTATATATCAATGTGGGCCTCAGGGATGGGCCATAAATATATCAATGTGGGCCATAAAAACATCATATTGGGCCTCGACAAAGGCCACAAATACATAATAGGTGGGCCCTGCTCATTAGTCCTCAAATACACCACATGGGCCATACAAGCATCAAGTGGGCCGCATTACATGGGCCTCGTATACAACACGTTAAGCCTAATATACATCATAGGTGGGCCCTACACATTGGCCCTAATATACATCATAGGTGGGCCCTGCACAATGGCCTCATGGATGGGTCGTAAATACATCAAGGCAGGCCTCATGGACGTCCATAAATAAATCAAGATGGGCCTAATCACATGGGCCTCATGTGTCAAGGTGGGGCTCAACGGACGGGCCACAAATAAATCAATGTGGGCCTCATCACGTCCCAAAAAAAAAGATCATACTAAAGGACCATTTGGACCATACCACAAATAGCAATTGAGATAATAATTTCCACTATTAAACAAATCACAGGGCCCACTATACAGTTTATTTTCCAACCAACCTAATCATAAGGTCATAAAGGCCTGGATTGAGAGGGAAAATAAATATCATATTGGTCCAAACTTTGAAGTCCAAGGGTTTAATGGTGGACGTTCAAACCCATTATTTCCTGTAACGTGGTCCACCTGATCCTAGATCTATCTCATTTTTAGTCTCAAGTCTTAAGATGAGCTTTCAAAATGGTTGGACAGTTTGGATGTAACACATACATCATGGTGGGCCCCACTATCCAAACAGCGGACGGTGTGGATGAAGCACATACATCTGGGGCGGGTCCCACCGTCAGAATGGCATGGATGTACACGTACATCGCGTGGGACTTGCAGAGCTCACTGGCGTTAAAGGAGCAGCTTCATAGTTGCCGCACGTGCAGCTTTGCTGCCTGTTTTAAAAGCAGAGGTGGGTCCCAATGTAGGGTCCACCACAACATTTTATAAATATATAAGTATGATATATACATATATATATATATATATATATATATATATATATTCTTGCTTATCGTACGGCCTGGACAGACACATACATCAGCATGGCTCCACACGTGGGGTGGGTCCCACTGTCCAAGGACAGTGGACACCTCACGTGCATTATGGCGTGGCCCATGTGAATGGGTAGACGACGTGGATGGGTCCCACGGACCGAGATTGAAGAGGAAAAACAAATATCATAATGATCCAAAACTTCTGGACCTAGAAAAGGGTTTCAATGGTAGACGTTCAACATCACTGCCTCCTGCCGTGTGGGCCACCCCAAGTGATAATCTAATTCGTTCACCGTCCTGACCACCTCAAATGAGGTCAAATAGACTCTGATTAGGACTGGTTTGGACGACAAGGGACTCCAAAGAGGGCCCTAGAGTGTTTCAACAGATGGGCATTAATACCCTTAATACGGCCCACTCGAGACTCATATTTGCCTCAAAATTTGGCACAAGGCCTAAAATTATAAGGAGGAGATGGTGGATGGTGTGGATTAAACAAATTCATCATGGTGGGGTCCATGTGTGGTGGCAACCCAGTAAGTTTCCACCCTCACCGTCACTGGACAATAAAGTCCAGGGGCTTACTTTTCTTTTCTTCTTCTTCTCTTTCTTCCTTTATTTTTTTTATTTTATTCTACTATATGGGCCCACTAGTGGATAATCCAAACCGTCTATTATATCGACCAACTCTCTATGGACCAAAGGAGTCTAATGATGGATAGGTCCACCACTTATACACACAACAGTAGGCATTAGAAGGTTCCAATAGTAGGACTTTGTTTCCCTCGGTGCGGTCCACTAAGAATTATGATTTGTCTCATTTTTCGACTCATACCCTAAAACTACACGGGGAAGGTGGTGGATGGCATGGATTGAACAAATACATCAAGATGGGGCCCATGGTTGGGACGCCCCCACCCACGTCCGCATGGTTGACATGAGGGGTGCTCCCACTACCATCATCGGTTATGGCGTGGTCTCCATGATGGTTGGATCGAGTAGATTTTTAGGCTCCACGGCTAAAATGTGCTAGAAAATGGACGTATGGTGTGGATCTAAGAAATACATCAATGTGGGTCCCATGAGTGAAAACTCACTCCAAACCTCCCATGTGAGGAATGACGTGGGTAGCCCAACCCCTTAGCATTTGTGGTATGGCCCACCAGTGATTCGGATTAGCTTCATTTTTCGGCTCAATGCCTAAAATGAGCTGAGAAATTGGATGGACTGCGTGGATTTGATCCTTGCATTAAGGTGGGACCTGCACGAGCAGTCCACACATCAATGTTAGCCACACCATGCCGTTCACACTTCATTATGGGGCCACGTCCAGCGTCCTTAGACGCTGGACAGTTTGGATACCACACAACATCATGGTGGGTCCCACATGTACATGGCCCACCTGATGGTATAATATACATATAATATATTTATTATATTATATTTAAAAGAAAGAAAAAAAGAATAGCTGGGTGGTACACACTCCACCATCAGTTCTCACTTCTCAGTTAGCTACACCCCACTGTCAGTTAACACAACACTATTAGCCACCACCACTGACGGATGGTGTGGCATATACCTCATCAAGGTGGGTCCCACATGGACGTGGCCCACTTGATTTGAATCAATCTGATACTTGTGTTTTTCGACCACCATAAGATAGGGTCCACTTGATTTGGACAGTTTGGATAAGACATACATCAAGGTGGGGTCCATCCGAGTGGGCCACACACCACACAAAAATGGTAAAAAGAGAGAAGCACCCACCTCTAGATCGACTCATTCTTCAATCCTTCGGGTCCTCAAGCCTTCTAGGATCTTTTTCAACGGTGGAGATGGGCTTCTAATGGTAGGATTGAAGGGGATCTAAGGTGAAAGAGGGCTAGCCATGGAGATGGGTTGGGACATCCATGGCTCTTGCAAAGGTTGGAGAATAAGGAAGAAAGAGGGAGGGAGAGAGAGATAAGAGAGAGAGAGGTCATTATGGCTTGTCATAATGGTGTAAGGCCATCATTAATACCTAGGTAAGGGTAGATGTTGACTTTTGGGAAAAGGTGAGGGAATGATTACCTAGCACATCACCCCATGATAGCTTATAAAATTGTGTCATTGAAATAGGTGGGTCCCGCAACGTGCAGTCAACAGTCATTACAATGCGTGGGCGACAACTAGTGATCCGAGCGTTGCATTGACGCACGAGAGATGGCATTAGAACCGCGGCGACAATGCGGTCATGACGGTACAAGTTTCGACTCGAGCCGACTTAGATATACTGGACACAACTCAAGATCACGTGCATATGCCAATAACAGATCGCGGGTCGCTGAAATTCGACCGGAAGGACCGCGAAAGCCTACGGAACGATACAGTCTAGGACACGGGTCTTACACAAAATTTCTCTCTGAAAAAGTGCATGCTATGAACACCTTTCGGAGACCTGGGAATGATCCTTACTTAGACACCTACAACCCAGGGTGGGCTAGACATCCAAATTTTTCTTGGGTAAAAGGACCACACAAGGAGGACCATCTAGAAATCCTCTTATGCAACCTTACCCACAAGTTGGTAGTCAACAACTTCAATAATTTCCGTAATATTAACAACTTCCTGCACAATCAAGGAAACCATCTCTTGAAGATACACTCAATCTATTTATGCAGAGTTCTCTTCAATTTCAAAAAGACACCCAATAAACTTTACAAGCTAACCAGTAAAGCTTACATGCAAATGCGCAATCTATTGCCAAGCTGGAAGTACAGTTGGGTCAACTTGCCACCACATTGAGTGAGAGAGAGAAAGGCAAGTTTCCTAGCCAACCTGTGGCAAATCCAAAAGGACAGTATGAGATTGGCTCTAATTCAAACCAAGACCAATATCATGAGCAAGCCAAATCAATCATTACCCTTTGGTTTGATAAATAGATCGAGAACAAAGTAGAGATGCTTAGGGAAGAATCAAATTCCAAATCAGAAGATCAAAATGAAGTGGAGAGACATAGTAATGCATCGAAAGCCCAAAAGCACTCTGACTCTCCAGGTACCACTCATGTGCCATCCTATGTGCCTAAAGCACCTTTTCCTCAACGTCTGGCACCAGTTAAGAAAGGAAACAACTTTAATGAGATATTGGACATGATTAAGCAAGTGCAAATTAACATTCCATTGCTTGATGCTATCAAGCAAGTCCCTGCTTACGCTAAGTTTCTTAAAGATTTATGCACTCAAAAGCGTAAGATGAATGTTCATAAGAAGGTCTTCCTTGCAGAGCAACTCAGCTCCATGATTCAAAACAACACCCCTCCTAAATTTAGGGATCCAGGAGCTCCTACCATTTCTTGCGTCATAGGAGATCATAAGGTTGAGAAGGCATTGCTTGATTTAGGGGCCAGTGTTAATTTGTTACCATATCCTGTATATGAGCAGCTAGGACTTGGTGAGCTGAAATCAACTAAAATAACACTACAACTAGCTGATAGATCCGTTTAGGTGCCCCTTGGTGTTATTGAGGATGTGCTAATCCAGGTTGATAAGTTTTATTTTTCAGTGGATTTCATCGTTCTAGATACTCAGCCTGTCCAGAATCCTACTAGTCAAATCCCGATTATTCTAGGACATCCATTCTTAGCCACATCCAATGCTATCATAAATTGCAGGAATGAAGTTATGAAGTTATCTTTTGGTAACATGAAGATTAAACTCAATGTTTTCAATGCTGGACAACAACCAGCAGACTCGGATGATATATTTTAAGTGGACATGATTGAGAGCGTAGTGCATGAATCATTCCTTCAATCTTTTGAAGACGCACTTGAGACTTGCTTATCACATTTTGGCATGGATTTTAACATAGAAAGTTCCATCCAAGAAGTCAATGCATTGCTTGACTCCACTCCTATAATGGAGACTACAAAATGGAAAGCTAAAGTGGAACTTCTTCCACCCTCTAAGTCTAAACTGGTCCTGTCTGTTGAGAAACCACCCAACCTTGACCTTAAACAATTACCTACAAATATCGAGTATGCATTTTTAGGTCCTTTTGAGACTCTGCCTGTCATCATAGCTTCTAACCTTGAGAAGGAACAGGAGAGCAGGTTGCTTAATGTTCTTAGAGAATATAAGGCAACAATTAGGTGGACGATAACAGACATAAATAGAGTATGCCCCACTGTGTGTATGCATTGTAATGATCTTGAAGAAAATGCAGAAACGTCGCATGAAATGCAAAGGAGGCTTAACCCTAACATGGAAGAAATTGTTCGAGCGGAAGTGCTTAAATTATTAGACGATGGTATCATTTACCCCATTTCAAATAGCACAGTTCAAGTTGTTCCCACAAAGTTTGCGATTGGTTAATCAAGGTGTTGAGGAAATTTAGTTGGCGAACCCAGGTTATCAAGATTGATTAATTCATGGTCCATTCTTGTCTGGCTGAAGATGTTAAACTTAGCGCTCCTGGGAGGCAACCCAGCTTTTCATTCCATTTCATTTTCCTAGTTTAATGTTTGTGGGTAACATTGCTGCAAACCCTCACGAGACTACAACTAGTCCACTAGGGGCAACCTAGGAGTTTAAAGGCTTGTTGCATATGCTAAATGCAATCAAGAGCACCTGTAAAAGTGGTATAGGTAGGATCTTCTTTTTGTGATTTTATTTTTATTATTTTACTTTTGTTGATTTCTCTCTTGTGTTGACTTGCTTCTATGTTGATATTTTTGGGAAAGCCTCTTGATTCTCCGTCCAGGTGCTATCTTTCCATCACTCCTCTTTTATTTTCGTTGTCCCATGTGCATTGCATGTTTATTTCTTTTACATTGAGGACAATGTAGATTTTAGGTTGGGGGTGGGAGATTAAGTTACCTAATCAGTATTTTATTGGTCTTGAGCAAAAAAAATTGTGAAAATTTTTAAATTTTTCTGGAATTTCTTGTGAATTTGAAGTGATTTTAATGGCCATCTTGGATTTAGAATTAAAAGATACGTGATGTTGGTAATTTATGACTCTTGGATTCAGTTGTCTATTAGATTTCACCATTAAGTTTGAGTTATTAATCCATGATTAGAAGTTGTAAACATTGATTGAGTCATGATTTCACATATCATATCTCGCTTACACATGAAGGTTCCGGTTTGATATTGAATGATTAACTTGGTAATCACTAAGCATGAAAGGAACTAGCCTGATAATTTTTTTTTATGATATTCAGTAAGAAGAATTGAAAGGGTAAGTCACATAATCTTCACCATAGGTTTGCTCCCTATAGGTGTAGATTCGATCCCCCATGATTGACATTTAGAGAAAGTTAGGCGACAAGTTTTCATCATAGGTTTGCTCCCTATAGGTGAGGATTTGATTCCCCTCCTTGGCGTTACTATTCATAAAGAAAATTAAAGGCTGGTAGAATGAAAAGTTAATCTGTAAGGCAAGTGTTGGTTTCAGGTTTGGTTGTCATAAATTCTATTATTAATTACTAATGATAATATGAAATTGACAATTGGATCTCCTAATGATTGTAAGCCGAGATTACACTATACACTCATGGAACTCAATGTTTAGAATTGTTCTAATTGCATTAATATTTTCAACTTGATTATGAAGTTTACTGTAAGCTTGATTCCAGGAGAAAATTCTACTCACCATTCATGAATCTTAGAATTCTCACATCTCGACTATTTGTTCACAAGTCACTTGGGTTTACAGGAATTGTCTTTTATTTCTGAAATTATTTTTCGCATGTTTTGCTCGAGACTAGCAAAATGCTGGTTGGGGGTTGTGATGAGGGTCGAATATTGCATATCAGACCCCAGTTATTACCTGATTTTACGAACATAATAATGCTTAATGTCATATTTTAATCGTGTTTTTGTTGTAGGGAGTAATTAGGAGCGTGGACTGAAAAAGAGTATTAAAAGCGTGGATTTGACACTCCGAAGTCATCAGAGCCAGGGACAGATTCCAGAGGACCAATATTGATGGATTTACACACCAAGGATCCGAGGAAATCAAGCCCTTCACGTTAAAGAGGCCCAAAATTGGTCCAGAATGCAAGATCACAGGGTTCCCGCCATCCGATTGACTCCAAACTTCATACATGGGATGGTCTATAAATAAACCGTACATATTAAATTTTAACCATTGGATATCTTTAGAAGTGGGCCAACAGACAGATCAGCCCATTAATCTCCAATTTCAGGCCCACCTGATATCTGGAACTACCTCAACTTTGGTCTCGACGGTTTAAACAGGGAGACAAAGTGAATAGATGGATTTGATTTTGCAAAAGCATCACAGTGGGCCCCGTATGTGATGCATGTACACCATGCACATCAGTGCTGGCCGCGTACAAGACCCACCAGTCGGTCCAAGCGGGTGCTGACCAGCGTTTTAAGTGAAAATGGCAATTGCCGTTTTCGGCCTCCAGCATAACGACTGACACTACTGATTTTTGCGGAACGAAGTGGGCCACCATTAGGCCCTATACGGCCGATCCAAGCCTTCCATCGTGTAGAGGGCCTCGAACCCATCAAAATGTTATTGAAAGTTTGCATCCATACATGCACACGTGTGCGATATAGAGGCCACAAACAGGCTGCCCTGCGACATTCAAAACGATCTTAGCGTGATATCTTCTCTGGACCGCATCAACAGACAACCAAAATCATCCCTTATTGACCAAAATTTCATCCTGAATCTAATAGATGGGGTGGATTTCCTCAAAAACACCATTGTGAGGCCCACCGAGCACCATAGTGTTGTATGTGTGTAAGATTACGCATCCGGACGCCGACCGACTTTTAGGACTATTGCACGAGCAAAATGTTGATCATATGGTAGATCTGAACCATCCATCGTGTAGACCATCTCAAAACGTCCTAGGAGACGTTGATTTTACTGACATCAGGCAAGGAAATCAGGAGTTATAAAGCCCTGAACTTGGCTGCGAAAAGGCATTCGCTGCACGGCTGCTGCTGCGAAACGTCCGATATTCCCACCGACTTCAGCACTCCACCGCCCCTGGCATCTATAAAAGGGCCTGAGACGTCCAAAGCAAGGGAGAGCAGCAGAAGGGAGAACGAGATCTAGAGCTAGGGAGAGAAGAAAGAGAAGAAAGATAGAGAGAGAGAGAAGAAGAAAGAAGGGAAGGATGTTCTTATTGTTTAAATTTTATTTTTTCTTCATTATAATTGATTTTATGGATTGCTAATTTCTTGCCTAGGGCTGAGATGAAGCCCCTAATTTGAATAACTCTTGTATGTGTTGAATTCATCTAATTTGATTGATTTGTTTCTTTCTCTAGTGTGCTTAATTGAAATTTCTGTACTTCTCCATTCTATGAGCTTAACCAAAGTCTAGATGTGGATATTGTTTGGAATCTTATTCTAGGTGCTTGTGTCTGACCATAAACAGGTTTTCTATAGAGAAAGAAATAAGAATTACATCTCTTCATGCCTGACCATGGATGGAAAGATGTGATCCTTATGCTTTAAGAGATTATACATTCTGTGTGCCAGACCAAGGACATAGAGTGTGCTTTATTTATAAATATATATCAATCTGAATTAGGGTGAATCAACAAGTAAAACAAGGGTCAGGATAATTAGGGGTGGATTCAAAAGTCCTAGTCTTCTCCTTGATTGAATTTTGCTTATTGCTCTTGGTCATTTTTCATAGATTTGTGATAGTTTACTTAATAGTTCGCTAAACCCTTTGTTGGATTAATTAATAAGTGTCGTAAATTTTGAATTGTGACAACCAGTCCTCGTGGGAACGATCTCGTAATACGTACCATATCTACATCTGATTCGTATACTTGGGAGTTTAAAATCATTTAAATCAGATTGGTTTAAATAAAACATCAATCGGTGTGTGAGTTACAGCGTTGGAACCACGGCGACGGCGCGGTCGCTAGGGTATAAGTTTTAGGTCGAGTCGACTTCGATATGCAGGACTTGGCTTAAGATCACGTGCAAATGTTGGATACAGGTCGAGGGTTACCGAAATTTAACTGGGAGGACCGCAGAAGGCTACGGAATGGTACGGACTAGGAGACGATCCTTACAAGTGTGGCCTTACCCGCTCGAGTGTAGGGGGCATTGCTAGGCTGAGTTTGACCAGCTCGTGAATGAGTCCATTATCAACGTGCTGGATAGGTATTGGCAGACTATTGGCCAGGCGGATTGTGAGGTTTCTTACGCTCACTTGGGCTGAACGCCTAGGAAAGGGGCAGTGCCATTTGGAGTGTATTAAACCCTGGTGATTATCTAAAATAAGAACTGTACTGATATTTGATGCTCTAGTGATGAGCTGCATTGATATGTGGATTTGGATGAGGGTTGGCATGCTTGAGTTGCATCTCACATCGCATGGTCTTGATATGGCCGATAGTATTCATATCTTGTACCGCATAGCCTTGATACGGCTGATTGCATTCATGTACTCATCAACATGATTCTGCATTACTTTGATATTACATTCTGAGCATGCTCATATTAGGCACACACTTACATCGCCCTCTAAACTTTCTATAAGCTTATGCATAATTGATGCGTGCAGGTGATGCGAGGACGCAGTTATAGCCTCGCCACAGTATGAGCATAGAGTTGAGCTTCAAGAGTTTCCTTTATTATCATTATCTTGTATTTCCCTTCTTATGCATTGTACCTTAAAGTTTTTTATCATAGTGGATTGTATGATGGTGTTCTTGTGGTTATTATTTGTGGGTTATGCTTATGGTTATGCTTATACTAAATTAAAATCATGTTTGAAATCCTCCTTATAGGATCCCAGGATCGGAACCTGGTGTATGGGTACCGGGAGCCGAGAATGGGGTACTATGGAGGCTGTTGGTGCTGGATTCGGCAATCGGGAATTTTGTAAGCCCGGTTTCTGAGTTTGGGGCATGACACAAATAGTACTTGAAAATGACACAACTACCATCAAACCAAAATCCAAAGAAATGTGGATAGCATTCGATAAAGAAAAACAAACCTCTGAAGCTAAGACAATGAATGTTATCTACTGTGCTGTATCCCAAGAAGTGTTCAATCAAATCAGTATGTGTGGAACAACTAAAGAAGCATAAGACTTGTTGGAAACAACTCATGAGCGAACCAGCACAGTATAAAGATCTAAGCTGTAACTCCTAACATCACAGTTTGAAAGTCTCAAAATGGAAGAGCATGAGACCTTCATGGAGTTCTTCACAAAACTAAACATGATCTACAACTCCATTGGTATATTAGGAGAAAAGGGTCCGGTTCCAAAAATCTGTAGGAAAATTCTGAGATCCTTACCGGAACGGTTCAACTCGAAAGTTACAACTATTGAAGAATGTAGAAATATGGATGAAATGAAAGTAGAAGGACTCGTAGGTTCCCTACAAGCATTTGAATTACACTTTAAGCAAACTCCTAAACCCAAAAATATTGTCCTCAAAACTTAAAAGAACACTACTAATGAGGAGGATGAAAGTGAAAGGGAAAATAAAGATGAAGAAGTGGCCCTGTTGGCTCAATGGTTCAGAAAATTCTTCCACAAAAACCATGGTTGACCATTTAAAGGAAAATAGTTGGACAAGAAGCATTATACAGGTAAACCCGGTAAAAAGTCCAAAGAGCCACAGTGTTACACCTGTCGAAAGTTTCGACACCTGTCCATTGGATGCCCAAATAGGAAAACCAAAAGAAAGGCAATGACAGCCATATAAGATGATACAGATGAGTCAAATTCAGAATGTAGTGACTCAGAGAGTGATGGCGACCGAAAATCCCTAAAAATTCTTATGGTCTCTACAACCTCCAATATTCCCATAGAAACTGAGAAAATCAAAGAACCTCAAGCCACTGAATCATTTCCATCTGATGATGAGGAGACAGAGAAAGAAGAAGAAGAGGATGAGAAGGATAAACTGCAGGATGCCTAAAATCAACTTTATATCCATAGCATCAATATCTTTAAAAGACTTGAGATAAATGAAAACAAAAATAAATTGCTGCAAATGGATCTAGACAACACATTGGAAATCAACACACACTTGATTAATGATATACAACAATACCACTCTGAAAATGATAAGCTGGAAAGAATCAATCTGTCCCTTAAATCTGAATCATCAAACTTACTAAACAAATTGATCTATTAAAAGATGAAAATGAGTATCTAAAGAATGAGAATCACACACTTAGGTTTGATGCAGAACAATCCAGGAAGTCAGTTGAACTAAATTACAAATTCTCCCAAAGTAGTGAAAAATTAGAAAAACTTTTAAGGATGGGAAGACCTGGAAGAGACAAGAGTGGATTAAGTATGACAAATTTAAATCAAAATCCAAAAATGCAGCACCGGTGTTTAAGAAATCAGCTGCATCAGGAAGTAAAACAAAAGCTACTTCTATCTGTCATTCATGTGGAGATTCCGGCCATTTCAAATTTAAATGTATTGCTCTAAGGTGGACGCAATCTAATTCCAGTCCGAATCATACTGGTAAATACAGACAAACCAGAAAATTAATACAGAATGTCAAGAGTCCACTAAACAATATGGCAAAAGGAACACATTCATCTCCACCCAGAATGACCAAAAGAATGAAGGAGCTATTGATTCAGGTGGCTGAACTAAATAAAAAAAAAAGAATCTATGAAACAAGGAAACATGATTCAGTTACCCAACATGCCTACCAAAATTCTTAATGAAGCAAAAACTACCATAATAAGAAATTCATTCAGAAAATGGGTAGTGAAAGAAAACAAAATTTGTCTTGTTATTCACTCAAATCATTCAACAAGTAATAGTACTAAATGGTACCTAGACAGCGGGTGCTCAAGGCATGTCATGGGTGATAAATCCCTTCTCTCAAATTACTCAAATCCTGATGCTGGGATAGTCACTTACGGTGATGGAAGCACCGCTAAGGTAGTAGGGTGTGGAACCATAGAAGGAATGGAAATGCTTGAAAATGAGAATGCTTTTTTGCATAAAAGGACTAACTCACAATCTCTTAAGCATATCTCAAATATGTGACAACAAACATGTGGTTACCTTTGACAAACAAAAGTGCAAGAACCTGGATTGATCAGGAAAATCGATTTTGGAAGGTCTTTGCACTAGTGACCACTGTTATATCATCAATGGCAATGGAAAAGTTGATCCATACACTGAGTAACAATTGGGCATGGAAAACATGTCCAGGTTATGGCATCTAGACCTAGATGGATAGTTGAAATGATGCATTTTTTATGATTTTCATGGTATATCTGAGGTTTCTACACCTCAAACAACTTTTTTTTTGTGTATAAGCATTACTGATGTTTATAATTTTGGATGGTACAACGTTTGTACAAATTTTGATGTGTATATAGACTAATATGAAAATATACTAAGTTATACATATATGAAAGAACATCGAAGTACTGAAATAAATGTCATACATCTTCTCTTTGATAAGTCTGTTGATGAATCATATGAATCCTTGATTAGATCGAACAAATATCGATATCATCGACGGCCCTTCGGAATCAGAAGCATCACATGTTTTAAAATGTTATCAAGGACCTCTTCAATAACATCGAATGGGGTATCTCGATTTCAACTAATCAAACTTTGATGATATCGAGGGACACCGCCCAATAAAAAGCGGGCGAGCAAGAAAAATTCATTTTTTCTTCCCCTCTTTCATTATTTGTCTTCTCTGGGAGTTTCTTCTTTGTTTTTCTCCTTTGTCGACTGCAAGCAGTCTAGGGTGATTTGAATCAGGTAATTTCTTGCACAACGTATACTTCATTGTGTTAGGGTTTGTCTAGATTGATTGGCAACCTTTTGCTAGAAATCTTGGTTTGGCCCTCATAACCCTCAGTTTTATCAGTTTTTTTTTACTTTCCCGTCTGAGTTATTTGTGATCCAAATGAGTAAGGACAAAGGAAAATTTTTCATCATTAGTGAGTCATCCAAGACTACACAAAAGAAAACCATGGCCTCAAAAGAAAGGGGAAGGGCTCAGTCTCAATGATCTCCTGCACGCCAACGGGGCTCCTCTACTCGGCAATCGTCACATAGCGAAGCTTCGGAAGCAGCACCTACACCTCCACATACTGTTGTAGGCCCTCCTCCACATATTCTTGAAAAGTACTTAGGGAGGCACTGGTGTATGAGCGTAGGATTGACAGGGAAGGCATCAAACCCTACAATGTGGAAACTCTATTAGAGGCAATCGACTAGCTGCCTCTTCTTGATTTCGGGGGTCCATGTCATGATGAGCGGACTTACCGCTTTCTTATATATTGTCATTCTCCAACACTAAATCCACCATCCATTACTGCCACAGTCGGAGATGATAGCGTTGACATTACTATGGAATCCATTGCTAGCATTTTCGATCTAACTTTATCTCCAGTTGGGTTGTCCGACCATGATCTTGAGAATCCAATCACTCGGTCTAGAATTACAAAATTCCTGTGTCAAGACTGAGATATCCCATGGTACCAAGGGAATACATTAAAAGCTAAATATATACACCCTCAATATCAAGTCTTGCATGGAATATTCTGCTCCAACACTTACCCTCGTGGACTCAATCGAGCCGATCTTACCGGGTTCATGGTCATGGTTATGTATTGTGTTGCCATTGGAATCAAGTTGTGTCTGTCTACCTTGATTCTTCACCAAATGGCAAGTGTCATCCACTAGTCCAGAGAAGTTCATTTGCCCTTTCCTCACATCATTCATGTGGCATGTGATACAATCGGTCTTCCTCAAACAGACGATCTTAAGTGCCCTCTCAAGCATTTTAACTGGGTAAATATTCAAAAACTAGACCTTAAATTTCATCCCTATCCGGAAGATCAACCTGAGGAAGCTATTCATGGAGGAGATCCACAAGGGCCTCAATAAGTTCCAGCTACGACTGATTCCTCTTAGACCCCTCGCTTCAAATTTCATCAAGATGGGGTCAGGACGACGCAGCGTGGATTGGTTGAATAGAGGATAAGCTGGAGAGACATGATGCATGGTTCTCGACATTGGAGAAAATAGTGTCTAGTGTACAACACATGGTCCAGTAGCTCGTTGATCTACTGACGTACCGTCGAGATGATACGGCGCCATTCTCATCGGCACCCACACCTTAGAGTTGACAACTCTCCTGCCACCACATACACTGACTACTTATCTGCACGTATGGGCATGGGTATATTTTTGAATGCCCTACGTTCTTGTGTGTGTATGTCGTGGATGACTAACATAAAAAGTCTAATAAGTTGATTATGGAGTATGAATATCCTCTAAATGAGGAAAATATTTTTTGGTATGCCCATGGTTGGGCTAGACAATATGTTTTTGGATGATAATATTCTGCCAAGCTTGGGCAGTTTCATTTTTGATTGCTCACGTTATTCTCTGAATATCTTTTAAGCTATATGATCATGCGTTGCATACTTCTAGTTTGAATGATTCTAAAATATTACTTATCATATGCATCTCTCTGGAATGCTTGGTATAAATGTTGATTAATGCATATTTTGTGGTCCTCTGATTGATGTAATGGTTGGCTTATGGGATGTTCATAGCTTATAACTGTGTATATGCGCCTGAAGGAGTTAATTCTATCTGTTAAACTAGTGTCCGCTCTACCCTCAAATGCATCAGCATATCTTATGAGATATCGTTATCTATTATGTGTTGAAGTATGTTGATCTTTTGACTTAACACTTCCCTATACGACTCTCCTATTTTGATTCTCTCATATCTTTGTGCTACAACTTCAGTCAACTTATATTGTTATACTACCCTTTGCCAATGACTGACAAAAGGGGGGAGAACAAATCCCATCACGAAGAAAATTGTGTGTATCTATATATGAACGGTGGTACAGGTGTTAGGGGGAGCAGCTGCATGAAGATAGGGGGAGCAGCTACATATTTGTGCGTTTAAACTTGCAGTAGCATTGTAAAATTATGTAAAGAGTTATATACACACAATTTAGGGTGTTGGTCTAAATGTTGTTCTAAGACTTCAGGTATTTTGTCACATAATTGACAAAGGGGGAGATTGAAAGTGCCCTAGTTTGTTAATTAACATGAGTGTTGAGTCAGAAATACATGTGAGCCCCATAGGAAGATCATTCAAGCATCTGCCTCAATAGGATGTGTGCCCGAACTCGTCACAAGTAAACTTAGCCTCACATCCCTTGACCCAAAACACCAGGTATATAAAACCCTTAAAAATGGATAGAACATCTTAGGGTTTAAGGTGTAAAAACTATTTTACAAAATCAGGAAAATTTCTAAGTTTTCAGCCTTTATCGATTTATCGATAAGTTCTTCGATGAAATCGGACTCTGTTATTGATGTCCTCGAAACTTACTCGATGATATCGGATAAGGACTTCAGATGTCCAGTAGCCAAAATGCATCTTAGGTTGTATTCTCGATGAATCTATGACAGGATCGATATCATCGACTTTCGAATCTCGAGTCCATCGAGAAGGCTCGATAAAATTGACATCTAGTTAGTTTGTTTCTAGAAATCAGTTAAGGAAAATCATGTGATTATCGATGTCTCGAAGGGAGTCACGATATCTTCGAAATTCAAATCTCGATGACATCGATCGACCTTCGATGATATCGAATTAGGACACAAATTTGATCAGCAAGCTTTCAGGCAAAGTATCAAGGATCACTCGATGATATTGATATTCAAATATCGATCATATCGAGACCAGGTCAATGTCATTAAAATAGGACAAACTGTCCAGCAAGTTTATAGGAAAATTCCATGAAAATATCAATGAATCAAAATTGGTATCGACATCATCGACATTCAAAATCAGATGATATTGAGGGATGCTCGATCGTATCAATACCTGTTAAGTTTCAAAGGCAAGTCTTCTCTCTTGTTTTTCAAATGTCGAGGAATCGAACCATGCATCAATAAAATTGGAGTTTGAAATCCGATGACATCGAAGCATGTTCGATATCCTTGACCAGTTGGCAAAAAGGTTCAAAAGCGTTTGACAGATTGAGTTCGTGTCATTGAGCGGCCATTCGATGTTATTGAGAGTATAAGCTCGATGATATCGAACTCTGTAAAAAATAAGATTGTTTATTTTTATTGGAACTTTTTGCCTATTTAATGTGAACTTGCCTTAAGTTATTTGTAGAGAAAATAGATAGAACTTTTGTGTGTTCAATTTAGATCACCTACCTTAAGCCTTTTTCTCTCATGGGAGTTTATCCTCAAATCCACCCTCATCATTAGTATTCAATAGAGTGGATTGGGGAATGAACTTTCGCATTCAAGGATCCTCCATGTACCACCTTAATGACAAATCATTGAGCTGGGATACCTTGAATGCATAAATGCTTAGAATCACTCCTCTAATATAGGAAAATATTTAATAGAGTAGGACTCCAACATAACCTTGACCCAACTCGTCACCTTACATTGGAGCATCATCTGTGTTGTGGTTTAAGAGAGCTGAAGATTCTTCATCATCAAAAGAGGAGATCTTCATCAACGTGCTTAATGGGGCTCATCTACTTATCTATAAGTCATTAGAGTCCAGAGACCCTGCTGATCATTCCTTTATATCGGATTGGGTTACAAGTGATTCTCAACCCTTTCAAGTCCTACTAGGAGGTTTTCGATGAAAGAGTACGTGTGGGTGTTGTGTGTTGACCCTTGCTCCTGGGGAGCATAAATTCTAGGTTCCTTGTGTAGATCCTTGGCCTATGTGGCCTAAAACCTAGGTGTTGTGTGTTGACCTTTACTCTTGCATAGGGTATAAACTCTAAGTTCCTTGTGTGGATCCTTGGCCTGTGTGGCCTAAAACCTAGGTGTTGTGTGTTGACCTTTGCTCTTGTGTAGGGCATAAACTCTAAGTTTCTTGTGTGGATCCATGGTCCATGTGGCTTAAAATCTGGGTGTTGTGTGTTGACCCTTACTCCTGTGTGGGGCATAAACTTATGCCTCGTGGAGACATGTTAGGTACCTTGTGTAGGTCCTAGAGTCAGCCTAGTGTAGGTTATACTGGTTTGAGGTGAACATGATTTGAAACCTTCGTTAGTGAGATCTGGTACACTCAAGGGTTGAGTGTGTCCGCCGGAAGTGGAGTAGACACGTAGTCAAACCACTATAAAAACGATTGTATTTGGGATTGCTATTTACTTTTACTACTTATGTGATTTCTCCGAATGTTCTCATAATGCATGTTTACATGATTACCTATAACTAATTAGAATCATATCTCACACACAGCCACATACATCATGAATTATGTTATACATCTTATTTATGTTTTGAATAGTCTTATGATTGGATCCTCTATTTGGCTTGGAAGCCAATAGAGTTACATTGAAGAAATCCTGTTATTTGCATATTAGTTTAGGATAGAGTTGATAGGTTTTAAATTATCATAAAATTCTAAAAAGTCCTATTCACCCCCTCTAGGACATCTTGGCATATTCCCATTTCGACTAAAACGGTCATTACCACAATTTCAAGGCCCACCTTGATGACCTATTGTATATTCGCACCATCCATCCCTGGGCAGTGCTATTTGGGACCCACCTTTGATGAATGTACTGTACATCCACACTGTCTAGTCCAGTCTGTTGGATGTGGACTCCATCATGATGCACGTGTTGTACTAGCTCCGTCCACTTGGGACGCGGGCCCCATGTGATGTACATGTTGTAACCACTTCGTCTGGCCACGTGGGACGTGGGGCCACCGTTATATATGTGTTGTATACTCACCATCCACCATGATCTTTGTTCATTTAGTGGGGCCCATTTGGGAGGTGCGGGCCCACCTAATGTACTTAAGGCCCATTGTGATGCATTTGAGGGCCAGGCGATGGGGCCCATTATGATGTATATTAGCCCCCTGTGAGAGGCTCATTGTGATGTATTTATGGCCCATTTGGTGAGGCCCATTGTAATATTTTTGTGACCCATCTAGAGAGGCCCATGTGATGTGGCCCATTGTGATGTATATGAGGCTCATGCGATGCGCCCCACTTGATGTATAGGAGGCCCATGCAATGCGGCCCACTTGATGTATATGAGGCCCATGTGATGCTGCCCATTATGATATGTGAGTCCCATATGATGAGGCCCAGTGTGATGTATGCGAGACCCATGTGATGAGGCCCATTATGATGTATAAGACCATTGTGTAAGGCCCATTGTGATTGTATAAGGCCCATTATGATTGTATAAGGACCACTGAGATTGTATGTGGCCTATTGTGATTGTATGAGGCCCTTGTGTGAGGCCCTTTCCCAATTGTAAGTTAAATTCTATGGCGGGCCATACTCTAGGTGTAATGGTGGTTAAATGTCCACATTGCAAACCTCTCTAGAGCCCATTATCAAGCCCATTTCCATCTTCTCTTATTAGGCTATCCCAAATCGTTGGGCCGACCTTGATGTTAGTGATACCCTTTAGGCTACCCAAACTGTTGGGCCCCCATTGATGATGGTGCCTTACACCATGCCTTGTAGAATTATCCACACCTTGGAGCCTACCTTGTGTATATATTGGGCCTTATACGGAAGTCCAGTTTATTGCACGATAGAGAGGGTAAGGAAGCTCACTTATTGTACTTAGACTCGGCTCTGCCCTTGGTGGGGGATATTATGACGCTCCATCACTGTTGCACACGTGGGCGGTCACATGTGAACGGACACTGATATGGGTAGGGCCTAAGGGCCTGGGTGAGCTACCAGTGGTTAGCAGGCTACTGTGTACACGGTGAAGGCAAAACTTTATCCCATATCGGAAGCATCGTTTGATGTTGTGGTGGCCATAATTTGGATTCCTTAAATGTTAAGGCAGTGAGCTTCAGCAAAGCAGTTTATATCACCCCTTACCGTAGACGAAAGGATATGCAGTATTAAGTTTGGTGTATCCACTGTTTAGAGCCTATCTTGATATTTGGACTAGATTCGCCATCCTTCTGTAGACCCCATCATTCGTATGCATGTTGTGAGGGATGATTGATTAAAGCATGTGTCATTGGGCTAAGATGTTTATGGGACTCCTTGTGAGACGGAGTTACACCCACATGATCGTGTGATATACGTAGGTTTGATGCATGGCCTAGATATGGCTGACAGTATTCATGTACTTGTCAGGATTTTCATATTGCATTACATCCTCAGTATATGATATTTGGCTTACTATGTCTCCGCATTGCATAGTTGATTTACATTGCTTCCTCAGTATATGATATTGACTTATTATCTTTTTGCACATAGCCTGGATAAGGCTGATGACATTTATGGACTTACCAGCATGTTTCCACATTGCTCTCATATTGTATCCTGAGCACACTTATATTGCACACACACTTACACCACCTTATAAGCATTCTATAAGCATATGCACGATAGATGGTGTAGGTGGCGTTAGGTCGCGGCAACACTAAGCTTGGAGCGTGCAGCTATCTTCTGGAGCTTTTGACATCTATCTTGTATTTCCCTTTATGTATTGTACTTAAGTTTTTGATCATAGTGGATTTTTGTGATAGTGTTCTCGTTATTGTTCGTGGGTTATGCTTATAGTCATGCTTATTACGAATCAAATTCATGTTGAAAATTCTCCTTGTTGGATCCCAGGATCGAAACCTAGTATATGGGTGCTGGGAGCCGAGAATGGGGTAATACGGAGGCTGTCGGTGCTGGATTCAGCAATTAGGAATTTTGTGAGCCCGGTTTCCAAGTTTGGGTCATGTCATGTGAAGCATTTTCATTGACCCTAACTGAAGCTGCTCGACTGTGGTTCATACAGCTAAGGCTAAACTCCATTAGCTCGTTCTCCCAACTCAGTCAAGTTTTTGTCATGAACTTTATTAGGAGGAAAGAGAGACTTAAACCGGCCTCTCACCATCTCCATGTCGTCCAAAAAGAAGGAGAGCTATTGAAAGACTACATTAAGCGCTTCAATCTCGAAGCGATGCAAGTACGGAAACATTCTGAGGAACGTACTCTGACCGCAATAATGGGACGACTAAGGGATCTCAAGTTCCTCTTATCATTCGATAAGAACTCGCTAATGATGATGGCTGACTCGCTGAACAGGTCATAAAAATATTGTAATGCCAAGGAAGCTTCTACTCTGCGACAAGCCATCTAGAATAAAGGAACATCAGCTAAAGAGTGGCAACCAAAAATAGAGTCCAGCTCGGTCACTACAAGCAAGAAAAGGAAGGACAATCAATCACATGATAATCAACACCCGAGCAAGCAACCTGACACTAAGTTCAAGTGATACACTCCACTGAACAAAACACCCGAGCAAATCTTAATGGAGATCTAGGACAAACGCATCCTTAAATGGCCGAACAAGATGAAATCTGATCCTGACAAACGGAGTAAAAATAAATATTACCATTTTCATCGAGACCATGACCATTCAACAAGCGATTGTTTCAATCTGAAGAAGGAGATCGAAGCATTCATTCACAGCGGGCACCTTAAAGAATACGTCAATCAGAGAGGAGATTGGGCTTCCTCAAAAAATGAATAGCCCATCAATAATGAACCATCCGGGAAAATTCATACCATCTTTGGAGGTCCCGCTAGTGGAGGGGATTCGAACCGAGCTTAAAGAGCCCACACAAGGAGCATTAACAACCCCGACTCAGAACGAGAAATCCTTACCACCAGTAGGCTTTCCAAAGAATAAAAAATAGCAATGTGCAACCTGACCTTCACCAAAGAGGACGCCTAAGGAATCCACCATCTACACAATGATGCGCTCATGGTTAAAATGGCCATAGCCAACTGCAAGGTATTCTAAATCCTTATGGATACCGGATCATTGGCTGACATCCTCTTCGCACAGGCGTTTGACAAGATGGGGGTCAGTCGGTCCCGACTTCAAGTTGTCAGAACTCCTTTGCTCAGATTCTCAGGTGGTAGAGTTATATCTGAAGGATCAGTGCAACTTTCACTCATCATCGGAGATAGACAAAACGAAGTGACCACAATGATCGACTTTTTGGTGGTGGATTGTCCGTCTATCGACAATGCAATTCTTGGCCGACCCTCCCCCATTACCCTACGAGTTATAGTCTCGACCTATCACTTGACAATGAAATTTTCGACCGAGTAGGGTGTCGGGTTGGTTAAAGGAGACCAACATGAAGCTCGACAATGCTACATGATGGCACTAAGAGCTTCACACAATGATCATTGCATCTCTGGACCCCAAAGAAGATTCTGTAGAGAGAGGTTGTCCCATGAAAGACCTCATTCCCGTTCCACTCGATAGCTCCGATCCATTTAGAACGATCCAGATTGGGTCGTCTCTGATATCTCTACTAAGGGACAAGATCGTGAGCCTCCTTTGATGATATGCAAATGTCTTTGCATGGTCCCATGAAGATATGCCCGGCATCGACCCAAAAGTTATTGTTCATCGAATGAATGTCGATCTCGATCACCGACCAATTCGACAGAAGCTCAGACCGCTCGGTCCAGAGCGATACGCAGTGATTGGAGAAGAAGTCAATAAGATCCTTAAGGTCGGGTTCATCGAAGAAATTTACTATCCGCACTGGATAGCCAACATCATTCTGGTTAAGAAGTCCAATGGAAAATGGTGGGTCTGTATCGATTACACAGACCTTAACAAAGGTTGGCACAAAGATAGTTTCCCTCTTCCTCGAATTGATCAGCTTATCGATAGTACGATAGGACACGAGTTGCTGAGCTTTATGGATGCCTATTCTGGCTATAATCAGATTGTAATGTTCCATATGATAAGTTAAAAACAACCTTTATCATTGACAAGGGTCTTTACTATTACCGAGTCATGCCATTTGGAATGAAGAATGTCTGACCTACTTATTAGAACAATGTTCGTCTGCCAGATCGGGTGGACGATGGAAGTCTACGTAGACGATATGCTCGTCAGGAGAATTAAAGCCATGGATCATGTATTCGATTTCAAGGAGATGTTCCCGGTTCTTCAGGAATATCAAATGAAGCTGAACCCAAATAAATGTGCTTTCAGGGTTAGCTCGAAAAATTTCTAGGTTTCTTGGTCAGTCAACGACAAATAGAAGAGAACCCTGAAAAGATCAAAGCTATGCTCGACATGAATTCTCCAAAAATTACTAAAGATATCCAACGCCTTGCAGGAAGGATCACCACTCTCAATTGCTTCGTATCTCGGGCTACAGACAAGTCCCTTCCCTTCTTTAAACAATTGAAAGGGAAGTAGGTTGTAAACTGGACAGAGGAATGCGAGATGGCTTTTTAGGAACTCAAGCGATACTTGGGGTCATCACCATTGTTCTCCAAATCTGAATAAGGAGAACCACTACTGTTGTATTTGGCAGTTTCATATGCAGCAGTGAGCTCGGCCTTGATTAGGGAGCACGAAGGGAAGCAACTCCCGGTATACTACGTAAGCAAGGCATTGGTCTTAGCCAAAACATGGTATCCAGACTTAGAAAAACTAGCTTTGGCATTGGTCATTTCCTCTCGTCAATTATGACCATACTTTCAAGCCCACACCGTCATCATCCCAACTGATCAACCTCTCCACCAAGTCCTATAGAAGCCTGAAGCTTCAGGAAGGCTGACTAACTAGGTGATCGAACTAAGTGAGTTTGACATCAAGTATAAACCCCGAACAACTATTAAAGGTCAAGCGGTGGCTAACTTTATCATCGAGCTCACCCCAGCATACGAATAAGGAGCCGAGTTGAGCTATTAGTCCAAGCCAAGCTCTAATCCGATCATTCAAGCTGACCTGAATGTTCAATCCGGGTTAGAACTCATTCTGAGCACTCCGTCCAATCAACCATCCAATTATCAACCTGATCCTGACCTACTGAGGTAGACGTTATATGTTGATGGCTCAATTAACTCTAAAGCCGGTGGGATCGAGATAGTATTAAAAACTCTAGATCAAGTTTGTATTCAATTTGCCTTGAGATTTGGATTCCAAGCTTCCAACAATGCAGCAGAATATGAAGCTTTACTCACCGGACTTAGGTTGGCGGCCGCCATGGGAGCCTAACACCTTGAATTTTTCAGCAATTCACGGTTAGTCTTCAATTAAATAGCCGAAGAAAACTAAGCTACAAAGGAACGCATGAAAGCATATCTACTGAAGGCTAAAGAATTTATCAGCGGGTTCCAGAAGTGCAACGTTGGTTTAATCCCCTGAGCAGAGAATTCTAAGGTTGATATGTTAACGAAATTGGCCACCACGGCCGAAGATGATATCCCAAGATCAATTCCGATTGAATTCCTCACCAAATGAACCATTAGCATATCTGACCTTGCTATAGCTCTTCCGATAATCTTGGAACCAACTTGGATGGATCCAATTATCAATTTCCTTAAGGAAGATAAGCTACCTAAAGATTGGACGAAAGTGAGTAGGCAGCGAACCAGGGGAGCTCGCTACACCATGGTTAATGATATCTTATACAAAAAAGGTTTTATCTCCCTTATCTCAAATGTCTCTGACCATATGAAGTAGAGTATGTCCTAAGGGAAATCCATGAAGGTATTTGTGAGAATGACTCTGGTGGCCGAGCCTTATTCCGTAAGGTCATTTGACAAGGGTACTATTGGCCGACCATCTAGGCTGATGCTCGGCAGTATACTTAGAAGTGTAATAAATGTTAGCGCTTTGCAAACATACCCCGGCAACCTCCTAAAGAATTGACTCTTATGGCCAGACCATGGCCATTCATCCAATGGGGCATCAACATCATCCGTCCCTCCTGACCGGGAAAGGCCAGACCCAGTTTACAATAGTTGTAGTCGATTATTTTACAAAGTGGGCTGAAGCCAATACCCTGACAAAGATTATCGAGCAGAAGATAACATATTTCATTTGAAAAAGCATCATTTGTAGGTTTGGAATTCCCCCCACAATTGTTTCTGATAATGGGAAGCAGTTTGACAACAAGCAATTCCGAGGAATGTGTGAAAACCTCAGGATTTAAAATGTTTACTCCTCACCATGACATTCACAGGCTAATGGGCAGGTTGAGGTGGTCAACAAGATCATTAAGCATCATCTCCGTACCAAGCTCGAAAAAGCCAAAGGAGCATGGGTGGAAGAACTCCCTAACATTCTTTGGGCGTACCGAACTACAACTCGGACGACCACTGGGGAAACCCCTTTTTCTTTAGCCTTCAGAGTTGAAGCCGTCACTCCAATCGAAATTGGGCTACCAACTGCTCAGACCAGATACTTCGACGAACAACAGAACTCCAAGATAATGACACTAAATCTCGACCTTCTTGAGGAAAGAAGAGAACGAGCTCAGATCAAGACTGCAATCCGACAACAACAAGTAGCTCGTTTCTACAGTGCCAGAGTAAAAATTAGGAGGTTCTGAGCTGGGGACTTAATTCTTTGAAGAACCTTCCAAAACACTAAGGAACTTGGCTCAGGAACCTTGGGCCCTAGTTGGGAAGGACCTTACGTGGCGACAAATACAAGCCGATCTGGATCGTACCGACTTGAAGATCTAAAGTCAGCTCCTACCTCACCCATGGAACGTTGAACATCTCAAGATTTACCATTCCTAAGGAATCGATCCACATCAATTACATAGTTTTGTGTGTACTAGTTGCATTTAAATTAGTGTAATAGAATCCTGCAATCTATTTTCTACCTCCGCACCTGTAAATGATCATTTGCCGAAAAATTCTACAGAGGGCTTCCCAAGACAATTGGAAAGAACAAACCCTATTAATGTGATGACCCCTCAAGAGGAGGTCTGATTCTACACTACTAGCGCTTACATACATAGTAAGTAGAATACTACTAAGGTTTCTCCCTATAAGGGGAAAAAAACCTAATCGGCTAGTAAGATCATGAAAGAAGGAGAAAACTTCCGCAAGCGTTTATTCTTGCTCTCCCACTCCTCCTTCCGCAAGCGTACAATCTCACGGTGTACCATCAGTATGCAAGGGGCAAACTGCTAAAGGAGCAAGAGAAAATGTCAGAAGTCGAACAGAGAAAGAGAAAACAACAAGTACTTAGAGGATCGACTCACTTCAAAAAAGCTCTTCGTCATAGACACAAGGATCGCATCTGATGAAGAGTCTAGCATGGCGAGGAATTCAGTATTGGGTATATGTCATTTTACCCAAGGCATGAGCTCCTCTATGACTCCATGCTTCGTCCTAGAAAGACGTTGTCTCCCCTCCAAGACCTTAGAAGGCCCACTTGTCTCAAGGGTCTCTAAGGGCCGAGCCTCAGCAAAAGGCTCGACAGCTCCTTGGGTCTCCGCGGGATGAGCCCCCTCACAAATGGTCACCTCGACTGTCACTTCAGTAGCAGTAGGGGCAAGATTAGTGACTGCGGCCTCATCCTCAGTCTCCACGATGGTGGGAGATGAAGGACCGACTCTCCCTTTACTTTTAGAGGTCATCTTTAGCTTCTTTGGCTTCTTCGTCAGCACAGTCTCTTCGGGGAGAGGTGCCTTATGCTTTGAGATGGGCTTTAGCAAGGGACGAGCTTCAGGCATTTCTACATCAGTTAGAACAAAAAGGGATTTAGCTACAAACTCATAAATTTTCTAAGTCCTAAGGTCAGCCAAAGCTCTTACCTGTAAGCTCGGTATTGAGACCTAACTTAAGCAGAAGCTTCGACTGTAGAAGTTTTCTCCAAGATTTGTCTTCTTCTCCTAACGACCTCACTCCCTAAATCTAAGTAAAGGAATCAGCCTCGAGTATGGAAGGATATTTGGGAATAGCTGCATCAAAGAAATGCATGCACAAACAATTGAGAATGCTAGAGATTGGCCAATCGAGAAACAATGAAAAAGAACTAAGTCCGAAGAAAGCTGACTTGGAGCAGTGAATGCAGTGGGGACCAAACCACGACACAAGGTTAAGCCCGGTACTTCCCAACTATTAAAATCCCAGAACCACCTGTCCTTCCAATCTTTATTGGAGGTCGAGATGTCCATGATCATACCCCCTTCGGTCCCCCTCTAAGTAGAAAGGTAGTACCAGCCTCTATGAAAATGGTTGGGCTTCAACTAGTACATGTGGAGGAATTCGTTGACACTAAGTTGGAGTTGCTCGAGCTCATACCAAAGGATGGAGCAGCCGATTAATGCCCTCCACGCATTGGAAGGGTACTGTGAACCTGTTATTGTAGATCATCCACGATCTATTGGGTCCTCTACATAAATGTCTCTATCTGTCTCAGGATGGAATAGAACGATGCCCATGTTTGGGTATCAGTGGGTGCATGTCCTAGGGGTGGCCTTGGGAGTGCGGCCTCTCGGTGGTTTGTTAATAGAGATGGCATTGATTCTCCCATAATTCCTTACTAAGGTACGCCATTCTCAATTGTAAGTTCTGGGGGTATGGAGTTTGCTCGAGTAACCTTCCTCTTGGGAGTCATACCTCCTATAGACAGGGTTGTCTAGTTAGAGTGTGCCCAGAGCCTTTGAAGAATCCTTAGTAGGATGAGTATAGGTTCATCAGGTAGTTATGCACTCCTAGAATTTTAATTTCTAGTCCATACATCCAATCTATTTGAAACTTGGATTTTAAGTCCTTGACTTATTCTTGAAGTTATAGAAAATTTTTTGAGATAATATTCCATGGTTTGTGGGTTGTTTCACCCTTGTGAGGTGTATAAAAGTTTGCTGTCCAGCAGCAATTTCTACTGATTTTTTGTTATTGTCAGATTTTTATAGAATTTTATACAAATTCGATTGGGTTGAAATTTAGGAGGAGATTTCTGGGGACCTAAGTGAGGTCCAAGAGGATTTTCAAAATTTTCTAATACGTATACCTACCGAGACTAGCTGAAGTTTCCTAACGTGTCAGTTTTCATCGAAACAACAACAAAATTTAGGAGAATTGGAAAATATCCGATTCCAGTTTGGGAAACTAGTTTTTTTACTTGGAAATTCGTTTAAGGATGAATTTTAGTTCATAACAAGTTTATTTGGGATTTTGAGAATTTTTCTAAAGGTACTTAGTTCATAGTCTCTAAATTCCACATCTAACTTAATATTTCCAATGGGAAACTTGGATATGGGTTTCTAATTCTAAAATCTCCTAGTTCCTTTAGGAATCCCATTAAGTATATGTATCTGATTCATGATCCTATCCTAGTCGTATAAAGCTTATGATGGTCCATTTCCTCAGGCCCAGTTAATCTCATTCTCGTTCTCTGATACCAATTGTAACTTACTGAATTTTCATAGCTAGAGTTTATACTCGCGCCCGAGGAAATTGGGTATTAATAATGCAATGATTTGGATAGCTCAAAGTCTCACTTTAATTCTCTTTTCATCTAGATCACATCCAGTTACATTTGTAAAGGTAATCATTCACAAGAGTAAAATCAACTATATTTATCATTCCATAATAAGATAATTAAATAAATTTGTCAAATGCCCTCTCAATGGGAACTTATTATAATATCAGAGTTGCGTAGCAGAAGTATAAATAAATCATAAACTATTTTCCTATCTATTCAGCAAAATCTTCCATCGGGAGATGATCTTTTGGATCCTCAACCTGTATGTCACCTGCATCATCTGTACGGTTGGAGAGGGTCAATACCCTACTCATAGTGATGGTTATCCTTTAAGATTAACAATAATCTAAGAGATTTATAAAAGTAATGTAAGGGTTCTGATGTCTCGCCTCACATAAAAATAATGAAGATCACTCATAATTAACATCATACCATAATCACAAAAGGTAATTAATTTGGTGGTAAATTAAACAGTTGTAGGGAGAATCATATAAACATGAGAGCATGTAAAAAGGCAAGATAATATCAACTTAAATCAAGTAAGCATAAAGGAATTCCTCACTTTTTATTGTCGAATTGTTTCTCGACTAAGATTAGATGCCCGACTGAGATTAGATGCTAACTCCAATTCCAATCTTATCCTCAACTCTGTGTGACTCAATTGTGTCTCAATTGCAACTTTGTGTGAATCAGATTGAATTCAATGCTCAAACCCTCCTGATGAATGCTCAGCTCTCCACCAGGATTCCTAGCATTGTAGGACCCAAAACTGACTTGAACCTGGCCCTGACTCAGTCCAGGACTCAGCAAGTCAACTTAACACCCAACTCTCTCTCTCTTTCTCTCTCTTATTCCTCTCAGTAACGTCCAACTAATGGACTCCAGACTCAACAACTCAATCAATTCAGAGAGTCAAACCCGACTCTCTATCTCTCTCCTTCAAAATCCTCTCTCGGTTTCTTCTCTCGCTCTCTCCACATAACTCTCTCTTTCTCTTTCTTTCATTTTGTTGTGGATGTTTTCCACTAGTAAAGGGTGGACGTTTCTTCCTTCCTTGTTTTCTTTCTTTCTTCTCTCTCTCTCTCTCTCTCTCTCTCTCTCTCTCTCTCTCTCTCTCTCTCTTTCGTTCCTGCATTTCTTCTGATTGTTGGATGAGAGGAGAATATATAGGGGCATGAGTCTCCAGATCCTTCAACTTGTGCAACTCTCGTTTGTGTAACTAAAGAAAACAGAGGAGTTTTTCTTATACAACCCATGTTTGCGTAATAAAATTGGAGTGGTACAGCCAGCGGTCATCCTTTTGGGTTTCTTCTTCCTTCCTCTCTAGGTTAGCCCAATTTAAATCGGTCTGCTGAGGTTGATTGGCCCACTAGATCAACATCTTACTTCCTTTGGTTTTATTATGCTTTAACTTCCACAGGTTACAGTTCTTGTCCATGGAAAATGGCAAACGTCATGACATCACACTCTTTTCTTTCCTTTCCGTCTATGTGGGAGGAGTCAAAACTATTCTTGGAGTGGTTTGAATGGCTAGGATAGGATGATGGGTTGCATAGATGGGATCTAGAGCAGGTAGTTTTCTCGGATTAATAGTTTGAAGGAATACGAATTTTCTTATTGTGCTCGTTGTAATGCACACGATTGGATGCATGGGTCCTTATGGACTTTGAGTTCTTGGTCGAAATCGTGTGCTAGGCTTGATGGACGGTTCGAATCATCTGAATGGATTGAAGTGGTGGTCCAATCTGGATCAATTGCAAGTTGTCCATTCACTACCCAACTGTTTGTGCTCAAAATCATGTACATGTGGAAGTTTGGAAAAGCGTGAGAGGGTCTAGGGTTTGGTTGAATTTGTCTTCATGGACATGATGAATGGTTTAGATCATCCTAGATGATCATGATGGTGGGCCACATTGGCTCTTAAACGGATGCTGTCTGTTTACGTCGAGAATGATGCAGGAGATTCATGAGAAGCTCTCTCTTTTCTTGAGAATTTGCGGGTCAAACGTGATTTGACTGTGTTTGGTAGTTTGGTGGACTAGGGCTTACACGCCCCTTGTGCACACGCACTTGGGTGTGGGGCCCATAGGGACGTTATGAGAAATCTTCTCAGTCTATCCATTTTGTCCATAGTTAATACGGCCCGTCCTAAAGTATTAGGTGGACACGATTCTTAAATGGGCCATACCTACAGGTTATTCCCCTAATTTAAAATACAGGTCGTTACACTGTAACTTATCACTTTTGAACCAATGCTTTCTCTACCACTGTGTTCTTAATAACTGGTTGTCATCAAAAGTTATTGAGAACATTAAACCTTAGTGTTGGAGTTCTTGCTCTTATCACGCACACTATGATGTGATCCCGAGATACAACAAACTCAGATTAACTCTAGGTATTAAAAAATTGGATTTAATACCACCGCTAATCTATGCACTTTGCGGAAGCATGTTCAACGAAGATAAAACAATTGAATAAAGTAGAATAACCAAATAATAAAGTAGTCAACCATAGAATACAAGATATTTATGTAGAAAACCCTATCGAGAAAAAACCACGGCACAAAGCGATAAAGATCCACTATAATCAAAACCTTAGAGTTTACAACACTCACCTTCTTTGATTAATGACAAAACCAATCTCCCCTTTATGATGCGCACTTAATAAAAGCCCTAGCCTACTGAGAAAATTCATTATCAAGCCCTTACAAGTATCTCATATCCTTTCACCTCGCAAAACCCTTATCCTTAGAGAGAAAACACTCGTATTAAGAAGCCTTAATCATGATCAGACTTAAATACCCTATTTGCACTAATCTATGTAACATGTTCGGTTGGACCAGATGCGACCTTTGGTCAGACTGAATTTAATCGACTACACTTTTCTGTTGAACCAAAAAAGTCTAAATTTACACAGCATGCAACCTGAGAATCCACCATTTTTTTATGGAACTGAGACATGACTCCTATGCACAATAGATTGACAGAATACAATGCATCCTGCACAACAATCTCCACACTGACTTACATTCTACCAAGTCACCTTAAAGACCTCTCACGTAACCTCCACTTCAAGCATAGACTGATCCTTGTATTCAACACTTGGAATGCATCTCCATATGCACCCCTGTGCAAGGGTGCCCAATATCATCAATGATTGAAGAGATTGATTAAGCCTAAGCAATGCTTAAACTTTTTTGTGGTCACCGGCTTTATCAACATGTCCAAGACATTCTCATTCATATGAATCTTCTAAAATAGAATTTCTCCTGAACGAATGAGTTCCCATATCTTGTGTAACCTCATGTTGATGTACTTGGTTCTCGCATGATACACTCGATTCATTGCTAGATGGATAACACTCGAATTATCGCAATGCAACTGAATTGTCTCCTGTTTCAACCTGAGTTCTCCAATTAGACCTTTTAACTACAATGCCTCCTTTAGCGCTTCCATCACAGCCATATACTCTGCCTCAATTATAGACATCGCTATCGTAGATTGTATCATAGATCTCTAACATACCAGTCCACTTGCTAATATGAAAGCATATCACATAGTGGACCTCCTGTTGTCTAGATCACCTACATAATCTAAATCTATGTAGCCTACAACTCCACCTAAAGCTCCATGTCCCCTGAACATGATCCCAATGTTGATTGTGCCCCTGAGATACCTGAGTATCCACTTAACAATATTCTAATACTCCTTTCATGTATTTATCATATATCTGTTAACTACATTGACTTCCTGTGAGATATTCGGCCTTGTGCAAACCATTTCATACATAAAACTCCCCACTACCCTTGCATACGACACCCGTGACATTTACAAAATCTCCTCTTTTGTACTAGGATATGACTAGACTAACAACTTAAAGTGACATGCTAGAGGCCTGCTAACTAACTTAGCATCTTCCACATGAAACCTCTTTAGCACCTTCTGCACATAACCTTTCTGAGAAAGCCATTGCTTCCTAAACTCTGTATCTCTGTGTATCTATATGCCTAGGATTTTCTTCGCAATACTCAGATCCTTCATGTCAAACTTCTTGCTTAACAGAGACTTACACAAGACTATCTCTTTCTCGTCCTCTATAGCAATCAACATATCATCAACGTCAGTAGAATGTAGGAACTGTCCTTAAGCACCCTGTAATAAACACAACAATCATACTCACATCTGATATACCCAATCTCCACCATGTAGGACTCAAACCTCTTATACCGCTACCTCGAAGACAACTTCAGTCCATACAATGACTTCTTTAGCCTACACACGTGGCCTTCCTTATCAAGCTCTTGGAACCTTTAGGTTACATCATGTAGATGATTTCCTCTAAGTTCCCATGAAGGAACATCATCTTCACATTGAGTTGTTCTAATTCCAAATTGGATTCTACTAATATTGTTAAGAGCACCTTGATCAAAGTATGTTTTATGATCGAAGTGAAAACTTCATAGTAATCTACTCCTTCCTTCTTCGAGTACCTCTTTACTAAGAGCCATGCTTTGTACTTTTTGCCCTCTTTTTTCTTAATGCTTCATTCTTCATGAACACACATTTGTACCCTATAGCTCTCTAACCTTTTTGGAAGTTCCACCAACTCTCATGTCTGATTCCTATATACAGATTCCATCTTCTCTTCCATGGCCAACATCCATTTATCATCATCCTTTCCATATTTTTGCTCTTAAAAGGTGGATGGTTCTCCCGTCCCTGCGAATAATGCAAAATAGACCATATCCTCAAACCCATACAAACTAGGGCTCTAATGGTTCTTTTCTCCTTGTTCCTGGCTATGCACTCTTGTGTATCTTGCTGATTGTTTAGCTCAATTTCTTATTTTTGCTTAATTTCATCTTCAGTAACCTACTTAACTGGCTCCACCTACACCAACAATCTCTCGGTCTCACCATGTGTATCCAACTTCCCTAGAACGTCCTTGTTGGTCTTCAACATTGATTCCTCATCAAAGATGACATCTCTTCTAATGACCTTACTCTTGTTAAATTTCACCTTTAATAACCTACCCAACTGGCTCCACCTGCACTGACAATCTCTCAGTCTTAATATGTGTATCCAACTTCTCGATAACAACCTTGTTAGTCTTTAATATTGATTCTTAATCAAAGATGACATCTCTTTTAATGACCACCTTACGTGAAGCTGAATCCTAAAGCTTGTAGCCTTTAACACATTTCTCATACTCGACAAAGATGCACTTCCTGAGTATCCAACTTCGTCCTTTGTCCCCTCTGCACATGGACGTATGCTGGACACCCGAAGCTCCTCAATCCAAAGGAACCAATGTCCTTGTATGTCCAGACTTCCTTTACAACCTTCGAGTCAAGCATTATAGATAGTGACTCATTTACAATATAGCATGCCATGATAAAGCTTATGCCCAGGTGTTTTTAGGTAGCCCCGCATGTAACCGCATATTTCTCGTCACTCCAATAGAGTTCATGTAAGGCCCGTATCCTAGATCGTACCATTCCGTAGACTCCTGCGGTCCTCCCAGTCGAATTTCGACAACCCGCGACATATAATCGGTGTTTGCACACTACCTTAAGTCGCATCCCAAAGATCTGAGTCAACACAACTCGAAACTTATACCATAGCGACCGTGCCATCTCCACGGTTGCACCGTCGTGTCTCGGTCACCGATGCGATACCCGAGCTAGGAGTTGTGGGGGCCGGGTTTATTTCGAGGAAAACACCACGTATTGCAAATTCCAAGAGAATCTCTACAACCCATCACAAAAATCAATCAAGTACACATCCTATTACTAGTACAAGCAACCCATACCCTACCCATCTCTCTCCCATTCCCAAAGTCATCTCTCTCTCTCTCTCTCTCTCTCTCTCTCTCTCCACCCATCCCTTCCTTACACCATCACTCATCACTCCATCACCTTTTCATCCCATCACTTCTCTCTTTTTCTCATTTCCTCTCTCACTCCCAAGCAACCAAGAGACCAATCGTCCAAGCCTCTCAAGGAGAAGCTAGCTGTGGCCCACTTCCCTACCCTAAAAACTCTCATCTCCACCATCCAACTTCATTATCCACCATCAAAGGTTGGCCATTGGAGCTAAGGAAGCCAAGGGACTAAGAAGGAGTGATATAGGTGGGTGATTTTAGGATATCCATTATTGATTTCCATTTAAGCGCTCACTTATGATGGGACCCACTTTGATGTATGTGTTGTGTTCTAAGAGGGGCCCATAGTGAAAGGGTGCCTCCACTACGCCGATCTCTCTCTCTCTCTCTCCCTCTCTTCTTCATCTTCTTATGATTGGTGATGATATGTGTGTGGCCCACCTTGATACACCCCCACCATGAAGTATGTATTCTATATCCAGGCTGGCCACCTGTGGGGCCCACCTTGTTGATGCCCAACAAGTGGCTGGACGGTCCAGCACTGCTGGTACCCTCTGGCAGCCCTGGATGAAAGGAAAATACAAATATCAGCTCATTCAGAGCTGAGGTGGGCCACTCGTGTGGACCCACCTATGGTGCATGTGTTTCATCCGTCTCTGCACTGTCCAGCAGTTGCTAGACGGTGGGTCTCCACCATGGTGCATGTGTTTTACCAATGCTGTCCATTTGTTTCATCTAGACCGTCCAGCGGTCTGGACGTGGTCGTGGGCTACCATGCTATATGTTTTGTATCCTAGCCGTCCAGGGACGTGGACCCCACAAGGATGCATGTATTATATATCCCTACCGTCCATTTGTAAGGATGATAGCAAATTTTGTGGGCCCTAATCACGAGGTATGTTTTATACCCAAACTGTTCATCCATGTGGGGCCCACACGTGATGCATATCCACACTATCCAGTGGTCTGGACAGTGGGGACCACTATGATTTATGTGTTTTACGTCCAGGCCATCTAGGGCCTGGACGCTGGAGATCTTCAAAAACAATAAAATAATATAATATATATATATATATGTATGTATGTATGCATGTATGTATGTATGTGGTGGGCCCCATGTGGGACCCACCTGCTGACGTATTGGTTGGGGTACCTCACACCAGCTATATAGCTGATGTAGTGACATCAGCAAGTTCCGTGGGACTCACCAGATGTATGAGTCTAATCCACACCATCTAGACGATTGGACAGTGGGACCCACTGCAGATGTACGTGTTACATCCAAACCATCCATCCAAATGGCGAGCTCGTCTTAAGGCTTCAGACTAAAAATGAGGCAGATCCACATATCAGGTGGACCACACTGCAGAAAAATAGTGGAGAATTAAATGGCTACCATTAAAGCCCTTTTAGTATACCAGAAGTTTTGGATCAATATGAAATTTATTTTTCCCCATAATTCAAGTCTTTGTGACCGTATGAACAAATTGGATGGAAAATAAACGTGATGGTGGGCCCTGCGAATTTTAAGTAGGGAAAATCATTATCTCCACTGCTAATTGTGCTCTGGTTCAGATGATCTTCCGATATGATTCATTTTTGTGCGTAATGCTCTAAAATGATCTCTAATAATAGATAAATGGTATAGATAGTCCCGCTAGGACGATCGGCCTAACTTGATGTATATGAGGACCGTAGTTGCAATCTACCTTGGTGTATATGAGGCACGTTGTTACGGCCCACTTGATGTAATGAGGCCCATTGGTGCGGCCCATGTGATGTGGCCCACTTGATGTATATGAGGCCCATTGGTGTGTCCTGTGGATGCGGCCTACTTGATGTATATGAGGCCCATTGGTGTGGCCCATTGATGCAGCCCACTTGATGTATATGAGGAACATTGGTGCGGCCTGTGGATGCAGCCTACTTGATATATATGAGGCCCATTGGTGTGGCCCATTGATGTGGCCCACTTGATGTATATGAGGACCATTAGTGCAGCCCGTGGACGTGGCCTACTTGATATATATATATATATATAAGGCCTATTGGGTCAGCCCACTTGATGTATATGAGGCCCATTGATGCGACCCACTTAATGTATATGAAGCTCATTGGTGCAGCCCATGGATGTAGCCTACTTGATGTATATGAGGCCCATTGTGATGTATTTAAGGCCCATGGGTTGAGGCCCATTGTGATGTATATAAGGACCATGAGTGAGGCCCAATTAGACATATGTGAGGCCTTTGTATGGAGCCGAATGTGATGTATATGAGGTCCATTGCAATGTGTGATTCCACCATGATGTATGTAATGATGTTTATGGTGGGCCATGCCTTGGGAGCAATGATGGTTTGACGTCCACATTGTAAGGGCAATGATGGTTAAATGTTCGCATTGTAACTCTCCCTAGGGCCCATTGTTAGGCCCATGCTTATTGTGTGTAGGCCGTTTAGGCACATGTTCATTATGAATATAGTTCATCACCATATAACATGCTTAGTATAACTCCATGATTCATGCCCATACGCATCATATGTATGCTTGATATGAGGAGTGACTGATCATAGCAAATGCTATTGGGCAAATTGTTTATGGGACTCACTGATAGGAGTTGCCCACATGAGTGCACGGTGTGCGCAGGATTGCTGCATGACTGGACAGTGTGATTCATGCATCTCGCATATTTATGACATGATTATTATATGCCTTAACAACATCAAGGTTGTGGCCTCCTCAGGCATACCGTGGATGGTATGTTCAGATACAGGAAATACTGTTATTAGTATCGGGGCGCCATAGATGTCCATGGGTGAAAATCTTTAAACCCGGTAGTACCAGAGGATGACTCCAATGTCGAGACCGAGTGGATACATGACCGTACGAGGGCTGTATACCGGTAGGACGCGTCATCCATTGTGTCATAGTCAGTTGGAATGGGGTGTGACCTTACTAGCCTAAGTGAGGGGACAATATCTAGGTTGAGTTTGATCAGCTTGAGGAATGGGTCTGCTATCGATGAGCCGGGCATGATATTGGCAAGCGAATAGTGAGGTCTCTTCCACTTACCCAATTGTGCGCTTGGATAGGGGCGACGAGCTAGTGTAGAGTGTACTAGACCCCAGTGATTGTCCAGCGTAAGAACTGTACTGATATTTGATGAGCTACATTGATATGTGGATTCAGATGAGGACTGGTATGCTTAAGTAGCATCTCATATCTCATGGCCTTGGTATGGCTAACATCATTTACGCCTTGCAACGCATGGCCTTATATGGTCGATAGTATTCATGCCTTGCATTGTATAGCCTTGGTACCGCTGATAGTATTCATGGATTCGCCAGCATATTCTACATTACTCTGATATTGCATTCTGAGCACACTTATATTGTGCACACACTCTCACCAACCTCTAAGATTTTCATAAGCTTATGTATGACTGTTACGTGTAGGTGACGCTAGGACGCTGTAGCAGCATTGAGATTAGAGCGTGCAGTGGACTTCTGAAGCTTCCGATTCTGTTATTGTATTTCCCTTTATGTGCATTGTACCTAAAAGTTTTTTTATTAAAGTGGATTTTGTGATGGTGTATTGGTTATTGTTCGTAGGTTATGCTTATTACGAATCAAATTCATGATAAAAATCTTCCTTATAGGATCCTAGGATTGGAACTTGGTATATAGGTGCTGAGAGCCGAGAATGGGGTACTAAGGAGGCCCTGCGAATTTTAAGCAGGGAAAATCATTATCCTCACTGCTAATTGTGGTATGGTCCAGCTGATCTTCTGATATTATTCATTTTCGTGGGTAATGTCTAAAATAATCTCTAATAATAGATAAATGGTGTAAATAGTCCCACTAGGATGATTGGCCTACCTTGATGTATATGAGGACCGTTGTTGTGGTCTACCTTAGTGTATATGAAGCCCATTGTTGTGGCCCACTTAATGTATATGAGGCCCATTGGTGCGGCCTATGTGATGTGGCCCACTTGATGTATATGAGGCCCATTGGTGTGGCCCGTGGATGCGGCCTACTTGATGTATATGAGGCCCATTGGTGCGGCCCATTGATGTGGCCCACTTGATGTATATGAGGCCCATTGGTACGGCCCGTGGATGCGGCCTACTTGATGTATATGAGGCCCATTGGTGCGTCTCATTGATGCGGCCCACTTGATGTATATGAAGCCCATTGGTGCGGCCCATGGATGCGGCCTACTTGATGTACATGAGGCCCATTGGTGCGGCCCATTGATCACTTGATGTATATGAGGCCATTGGTGTGGCCCATGGATGTGGCCTACTTGATGTATATGAGGCCCATTGGTGCGGCCCAATGATGCGGCCCACTTGATGCATATGAGGCCTTTGAAGTGGCCCACTTGATGTATATGAGGCCCATTGGTGCGGCTTATGTGATGTGGCCCACTTGATGTATATGAGGCCCATTGTGATGTATTTGAGGCCCATGGGTTGAGACCAATGTGATGTATATAAGGACCATGAGTGAGGCCCAATGAGACGTATGTGAGGCCTTTGTGCGGAGCCAAATGTGATGTATATGAGGTCCATTACGATGTGTGATTCCACCATGATATATGTAATGATGTTTATGGCGGGTCATACCTTGGGAGAAATGATGGTTTGACGTCCACATTGTAAGAGCAATGATGGTTAAATGTCCGCATTGTAACTCTCCCTAGGGCCCATTATTAGGCCCATACTTATTGTGTGTAGGCCATTTAGGCACGTTGTCGTTATGAAGGTAGTTCATCACCATATAACACGCTTAGTATAACTCCATGATTCATGCCCATACGCATTATATGTATGCTTGATATGAGGAGTGACTGATCATAGCATATGTCATTGGGCAAATTGTTAATGGGACTCACTAATAAGAGTTGCCCACATAGCGTGTGGTACACGGAGGATTGCTTCATGACTGGACAGTGTGATTTATGCATCTCGTATCTGTGTGACATGATTACTATACGCCCTAGCGACATAAGGGTTGTGGCCTCCTCAGGCATATCATGGATGGCATGTTCAGACACCAGAAATACTGTTACTAGTATTGGGCAGCCATAGATGTCCCTGGGTGAAAATTCCTAAACCCAGTGGTACCAGAGGATGACTCGAACATCGAGATCGATTGGATATATGAGCGCACGAGGGCCGTATACCAGTAGGCCGCATCTCCCACTGTGTCGTGGTCGATTGGAATGGGGTGTAACCTTACCCGTCTAAGTGAGGGGGCAATATCTAGGTTGAGTTTGACCAGCTTGAGGAATGGGTCCACTATTGATGAGCCAGGCCTGATATTAGTAGGTAGATAGTGAGGTCTCTTCCACTTACCCAGTTGTGCTCTCGGATAGGGGTGGCAAGCTGGCGTAGAGTGTACTAGACTCCGATGATTGTCCAGCGTAAGAACTGTACTGATATTTGATGAGCTACATTGATATGTGGATTCGGATGAAGACTGGTATGCTTGAGTTGCATCTCACATCGCGTGGCCTTGGTATGGCTAACATCATTCACGCCTTACATCACATGGCCTTGATATGGCCGATTGTATTCATGCCTTGCATTGCATAGCCTTGGTACGGCTGATAGTATTCCTGGATTCCCCAGCATATTCCACATTACTCTGACATTGCATTCTGAGCACGCTTATATTGCGCACACACTCTCACCACCCTCTAAGTTTTTCGTAAGCTTATGTATGACCGTTGCGTACAGGTGTTGTTAGGACGTCGAAGCAGCATTGAGATTGGAGTGTGCAACAGACTTCTAGAGCTTCCAATTCTGTTATTGTATTTCCCTTTATGCGCAATGTACCTTAAAGTTTTTTATCATAGTGCATTTTGTGATGGTGCCTTGGTTATTGTTCATAGGTTATGCTTATGGTTATGCTTATTACGAATTAAATTCATGATAAAAACCCTCCTTATAGGATCACAGGATCACAACCTAGTATATAGGTGCCAGGAGCCGAGAATGGGGTACTACGAAGGTTGTCGGCGCCGGATTCGGCGATCGAGAATTTTATGAGCCCGGTTTCTAAGTTTAGGATATGATAGTTTTGAGCATTCTCTTTGCCACCTTATTCTATCATGGGGTCTATGTAGTTGAGAAGTGTCTTATGATGCCTTATTACTGACGAAATTCAATGAATCCCACTTCTCTGTACTCTGTACCATTATCTAACCTGAGACACTTAACCTAACCCATCTCCCCTTTTGCTTTTTTACTTCTGCCATTCATTATTTAAACTTGGCAAATCCCTCATACTTATGCTTCAAAAAGTAAACCCAAATCTTCCTAGAGTAATCGTCTACAAATCAAACAAAGTATTCTGCTCCTCCCTTAGATGGTATTGTCACTAACCACCAGGCATTGGAATGAATATAGTCAAGCACCCCATTGCTATTATGTGTAGTAGTCTTGAACCATACCCTACACTACTTACCATAGATGCAATGCTCACAGAAATCTACCTTACATGCCTTAACTGCCTTTAACAGTTTCTGTTTATGGAGTTCCATCATGCTTCTCTTACTCATATGCCCTAGCCACATATGTCATAGATTAGTATCATCTGTGTTAGATTACACATGTGAGATGGTAGTGGCCTCACCTATAATGTGCTCCCAATCAACTTGTATAGATTTCCTGATTTATGTCCCTGCTTTAACATCATTGCACCTTTAGTAACCTTTAATACACCACTAATTGTAAGTACCCTAGTTTGTCAATCAGTGTGAGTTATGAGTCATCGAGTCCAGAGAGCCCTGAGGAAGATTCAAGACTGAAGAAGCGAAGATCGAAGGCGTCCAAAGAACTAAAAATTAAGGAAATAGAAAAGTACTTAGACCTCTTCAAAAACCTATACCCATCCTATAAAACTTAACCTTCCATCTAGCTCAAATCCATAGGAACAACCTATTTAAAGAATGCTAGTAAAAAGTTGTAGGAAGAAATTTGATAAAAAAAGAAAATAATAAAAACAAGTAAATTTTGATCCCATCAAACTCCCTTCGAACTGTCTTCGATGGCATCGAAGATAACTCGATGACATCAAAGAGAAGCTCTAAAATGTCAAGCAACTTAAAGACAAAAATCTAAAAATTTTCGATGGCATCGAAGGATCCCTTCGATGGCATCGAATAGGAGCTCCAAAATGTCAGCAACTTAACGTCAAAACTATGAAATTTTCTAATGGCATCGAAATGCCTTCGATAGCATTGAAGAATACCTTCGATGTCATTGAAGCCTAGTTGATGGCATCGAATATAAACACCAAACTGTCAAGCAAGTTCTGCTAAAAAATCTTGATTTTTCGATCTCATCGAAGAAACACTTTAATGACATTGAAGGTCACTCAATGGCATCAACAGAACTGTCCGGCAATAGATTGAAGAGAATCCTGATTTTATCGATGGCATCGAAGAGACACTTCGATGCCATCAAAGACTAACCAATGATATCAATTCTGACAGATTTCTGCCCATTTTTCACCATTGCAAAACTTCTCTACATATACGAAAGAGGGGTTTTCTTTGCAAATTGGTGAGAAATAAAGAGTCTTGTGTGTGTGAGTAACCCTAATCAATACCCTACTTCCCAAGCTCTCTTTCCTCATGGATTTCATTATTCAATCATGTTTTAAAGACATTCATTGAGCATTCAAAGCTCATATCGAAGAATGAACTCTGGCATTCATTAATGCTATAGCAACCACATTTATTGGTAAATCCTTTATGCTAGATAGCATTGAATGCTCAACCATGGGAGTCCTAAACTTAACCACAAATACTTATCATTATTAAGTTATGATTCACCAAATCCTTGACCCAAACCTCGCTATCTCTAAAGGCACATCACCAATACGGTTGTGGTACAAGGGAGTTGAAGATGCTTCATGATTCAAGAAGATCTTCATCAAAGGTGCTTTAATGGGGCTCATCCTTTTTAGGTAAGAAAGTATTTTTTAGTCCATTTTGTATAGAAACAATTCCTTATGTAAGGTTGGGTTTCAGAGTTTAAAATACCAAAGTTGACAAGTCCTTGAGTAGGCCTCCGACAGGAGAGTACTTTTGTTGTTCTTGTGTAGGACTTCATAAAACCTTATGTAGACCATCAACGAATGAAAATCGTGTAGACCTTGTGTAGGTTGTGAAGGTTTATAGTGAACCTTATTTAAAACCATCTGAATAGTGAAATCCGACACACTGTAAGAGAGCGAATTAGTCAGGAATGGAGTATGCATGTAGTCGAACCACTAAATATATTGTGCCATGGGCTTTTAATTCCTATCTGTTATATTTTTGCTGAAAAATATACATGAATTACTTACAGCATCAAACTTGTTTGATAGAATGCATGAGTGATGTTTTCACTTGAGTAGACTTTATAGTTGCACTTCTTTCTGTTTCCCCCCCCCCCTTTCTGGGACATTAGCCAATAAAACCACAATTTTAATTGGTATCAGAGCGGGTTACTCTTAAAGGGCTAGAGGTAGACTGAGGGAACATCGGTCTTAAGACCACCTCTTTTTTATGGATCTAACTATATTTACTGGAAAGCTACGATGTGCATTTTCTTTAAATCCTTAGATCATTGTAATAGGGACATTATAGAAAATGGGTAGCATGCACCAATGGATCAAACATATCAGATGATAGTGCTACCACTTCTAGACCTAAACCCCAAGTGCTTTAGACCAACTACGAAAAAACTAGGTCCAGAAGTGATGCAAAGACATTGAATGCTATTTATTGCACTATTTCTGAAGAAGAATTTAAAAGAATTTGCATGTGCGAAATAACCAAACAAGCATGGGATTTATTGGAAACTACCCATAAAGGAACAAACATAGAAAAATGCTCCAAACTCCAGCTTCTCACAACTCAATTTGAAAATATAAAAATGAAGGAGCATGAAACTTTTATGGAGTTTTATATCAAGATGAGTGACATATGTAACTCCATGTGGGAGTTAAGAGAGACTTCCAGTTCCATGAATTTGTAGGAAAATCTTAAGATCTCTACCAAAACGATTCTCTTCTAAGGTCACTATAATTCAAGAATGTAGGAACATAAATGACATGAAAGTAGAAGAACTGTTAGGTTCCTTATAAACATATAAAATATATTTCAAAACTCCTATAAAATTCAAAAACAATGTCCTAAAAGCCTTACAGAAAAAACATGAATCTGAGTATGACAGTGATGAAATTGAAGATGATGAAGAAATAGCTCTACTGGCCAAAAGGTTCAAAAAAATCTTTAACAAGAACCAAGGAAATACCTTCTACGAAAAGGGGAAGAAGTTTGACCAGAAATGCCAAATAGGCAAATCACCCAGATAGTCAAAAAATTCTCAATGTTACAATTGTAGAGGGTATGGTCATCGTTCTTCTGAATGTCCCACCAAAAATAAATCAAAAGGAAAAGCAATGGCTGCCACATGGGATGACTCTGAGGATTCAAACTCAGACTCAAATGAATCTCAAAGTGATGGAGACCAAGGCTCCTTGAGAATACTCATGGCCTCCACCACCACGAACGTCCCCAAATTAAGGGACATTGAGAATAAAGATGAACATTTAAGTTGACAATGCCGACCTGTAAGACTACGACCAACTCTACAGCCAAAGCTTAAAAGTTCTTTAAAAACTTGGTTAGGCTAAGGTCAAAAATAACTAGTTGAGCATGAAATTAAAAGAAGCCAAGGTTGAAAATGAATGGTTGGCTGATGAAATTAATAAATACATAAGAGACAATGCCAACTACGCCTAGGAAAATGCCTTATACGAGAGTGACTTGGCTGACTTAACAAAGATAAATGAATACCTAAAACTAGAACTTAGTAAGATGAGAACAATCAATCAAGGTATGAAACTAGAATTAGAAAAATCCAAAACTCATGCCAACATTAGTCATATGTTTATCCAAAGTGAGGAAAAACTAGAAAGGCTTTTAGGATTGGGTAAAAGTTCAAGGGATAGGATAGGATTAAGATATGAAAGCAACACAACAAGACCTACTTATGTTCCACCTATGATAAGAAAAGAATCCAGGGCTTCAAGTAGCAAAACATAATCATCTCTAGTTTGTCATGCATGTGGTGACATTAGGCGTATAAAATTTGAATGTCTAGCATTTAGACACTCCCAAACCACCCCAAGTATGAGGTACATAGGTAACTATATACCAACTAGAAAAATGCTACAAACTGCAAGGAGTCCACCTAGAAAGCCACCACTAAAGGAAAAGGAAAGGAGGAAGTATCCCACTCCTCCCAAAATAAATAAAAGAATGGAAGAACTATTCAAACAAGTTGCCCAATTAAATCAGAAAACAAGGGTTATGATGAATCATGTGAATAAGGGTAATGAACAGTTGACTACAAAAACTAGGTCTACTAGAAAGAAATCGCATCTGAGAGAGGAGCCCAAGAAAGATACTCTCTCCTAAAACTAATACCAGCCCAAAGAAAGATGTCTCCAAATGGGTCATTAAAGATAAAGCAAATTGCCTAGTAATACATACAACTCTTAATGCAGGCAGTAATGCTAGATGGTATCTAGATAGTGGGTACTCAAGACACATGATTGGTGACCGAACTCTTTTTTGTAATTATCCTGATTTTGATGGTGGGTTAATTACTTTTGGAGATGAGAGCACCACCAGGATAGTAGGGCGAGGAACAATTGTTGGGCCTGGATTACCCAAAATTGAGAATGTTCTCTGTGTGGAGGGTTTGAAACACAACTTCTTAAGCATATCACAGATTTGTGACAAAGAATATTCAATTAAATTCTTCAAAGAAATGTGTGAGATCTAAGACTCCATAGGTAAATTAATTATGAGAGGTCTTCACACTAGCGACAACTGTTATGCCATTGAGAGCAATAGAGGATCTATGTCTCCAGCTATATGCCACATGGCTAGAGATAATGAGCCTGAACTTTGGCACCAAAGACTCGACCATATCCACTACAAAAATTTGTCTCACTTGAGCTCAAAGATTTGGTAAGAGTGCTTCCTAAGATTGGGAAATAGGCAAGAATTGTCTGTAATAACTACCAAAAAGGAAAACAAATCAAAGTTACTCATAAAAAGACAACATCTGTGGCTACCTCTAAGCCCCTCGAGCCCTTAAACATGAACCTTGTCAGTCCTACCAGAGTCTAGAGTAAGGGCGGAAAGAGACACTTTCTAGTTGTAGTCGATGATTACTTTAGGTTTACCTAGGTTGCCTTCTTAAGTGAAAAGTCAGATACTTTTGACGAATTTAGAAAACTTGTGAGGTGACTCCATAATGAGAAATGATACATGATAGATGAGATCAGGAGTGATCATGGGGAGAATTTGAGAATGACCGATTCTAAAAATTTTGTGATGAATTTAGAACTTGGCATGAATACTTGGTGCCTAAAACTCTACAACAAAATGGAGTTGCTAAAAGAAAAAACCAGGGTGTTACAAGAAATGGCCACAGTAATTTCAAACAATAAAGATTTGTTAAAAACCTTATGGGTCAAAGCTGTTAATACACCCTGTTATACTATCAACAAATTTTATTTAAGAGTAGGGCTAGAAAAGACAGTATATGAATTATGACATGGAAAGCCACCAAGTGTTAATATTTCAAGGTCTTTAGTAATAAATGCTACATCCTTAGAGATCGAAAAAACTTGACTAAATTCGCCCTTAAGAGCGATGACAAAATATTTCTAGGATATTCTTTAAATAGTCGAGCTTATAAGGTGTAGAATCTTAGGACCCTTGCTATAAAAGAGTTAGTCGATGTGGTTGTTGATGACCAACCCCGTGAAAACTCTAGTCCTGAGATGGATATGGATGAAGAGATGGGTCCAAGCGAAATAGGCAAATTTGATGAAAGACTCACTTCTCCACGAACGGGGTGTTACATGCTCAAGAATGACATTTTTATAAGCCAAACAAAGTATGCAAAAGAAATAGTAAAACAGTTTGGTCTTCAGTCTGGTTGTATACATCACATGCCTATGAGCATGTAACACCCCGTACTTTTTAGTAATTGGGTGTTACTATGGAGGCTCAACTTGGTGTAAACATAGATCTGACCTACTTAAGCATTCAACTTCATGTTAAATTGAATCCAACCGTCAAGTACAATCGTCATCCATAGATCGAACCATCCATCCATTGAATTCCAAGTAGGACCATTACATGATCTGGAAAATTCATTCATAGGATCTCGATCTCCTCAATAAGTAGAATAAACTATCTGTAATTTATATTAAGACCCAAGTCATTAGATTCACCGTTCATCAAGCCAACACAATAGATTGAGGCTATCGGTTGTTAAAATACACCAATTAAAGCATGAGAAGGAAAAATTGACCCTTATATTCCCTCAGGTAGCAGTGAAAAATCTTTAGGACAGGGGTTGATCACATTCGATAGCCATCCAACTGATATATCGCTTAATATCATCATCTGAACCATTAATAATTGGTTCTGGAATAATTTAGCCGTCTAAACTCACGATCGTTCGTTCAATCGAGTTGTCGGGTTACTAAATCTACCCTAAATTAAACTACAAAGTCTGATGATCATTGATGATTTCATTAAATGCAATCTAACCGTCGGATCGATTAGAATCTTCAATCAGAAGGCCAAAACCCAAACATATGGCCTACTAGAAGTTAGATCCACCTCATCTTTGACCTGATGACACAACAGTTGTGTCTACAGCGAGTGAACGGAGCGGATCTCCCACGAGAACATCCTGTGGACCCCACCTTAGAGGTGTGTGTGCACCATCTTACGTGCACCCGCCTTACACCGGATCTGGCATGCGGTGTTGACCCCATTGACCCGATATCACACATAAAAAGAGGATTTTCCTCTTTCGACTTCCCGTTAGCAACGGCGTTTGAAAAACGCCGTTCCAAATTTCAATAGTGGACCACCATCTGAGATCAGATATATGATCTGAACTGTCCATCGAGTCCGCATGGAAAATCTGACCAAAACCCAACTTTAATACATGTTGCTATGTACCCGAGTGCACGCAAGATCTAGCGGAAGCTGAGTAATGCGCACGGTTTGTTTCCGAAAACGGAAAGCCGTTTCCTACGTTAGCTGGCAATCCATGTGTGGAATCCCCCTCAAATTCTAACCCTCAGTGCAAGACAATCATAGCCATCCATTCCTCTCCGTACTTTAGGGTTTCCATCCTCTCACAAGAGCCGCTGCCGCATATTGAAACCGAGGCTCAAAACGTTAATGGCAATACATCTAGTGGGTCCCATAGTGTCTAGTGGCCCAATCAGAAATGTCTATGTGCAGCAGATCACAAGTTTAGCCATTGAACAGCGATCCGCCATTAATGGGTGGATCTTCTTCCACGTTAAGAAGAATGACCCATCTTCTCTAAGTGGGTCCCACCTCCTGATCTGAGATGTTAATCTGGTCGGTCATGGTGCCAGAACACCATTTGTGGTGTTGGATTACAGCTATGCAAGCTAGTTTAAGCAACGTCTGAGCTGAGATGGGGTGTGTTGTCTATTAATCATTCCAATCTAACCGTAACTAATCTAAAGATTAGTTAGCGCTTGAATCCTCTAGAAGAGGATTAATACACTCTATAAAAGGCTGCCTTTTAGGGCAGCCCTTCCGAAAATAGAAAGGAAGTGAGAAAGAGAGAATGAGAGCGCCGTTTCAGTTGCCGCATTTGGTGGAGCTAACTCGGTCCGAGTCGCTGCACGTTCGGCCGAGTCCGGATCCACAGTCCCCTTCAACAGAAGAAGAGAATCAGAAAGAAAAGAAAAGAAGAGGAGAAAGAGAAGAGGAAAGAGAGAAAGAGGGAGGGACGCTTGCATTCAGGCCGCACCGAGCTGCCGCACCAGGTTGCGTTTGGAGCCTGATTTGCTGCTGAGTCAAGGGCCGAGTCTAAGGTGGGTTTGGTCTGGATGTTGCTGGAATCCCATCCAGAAAGAAAGAAAGTAGAAGAGGAAGAAGCAGATGAAAGAAGAAGAGAAGACTAAAGGAGAAAAGGAGAGAGGAGTGCAGCTCGTTGCTGAACCACACCAACTCGACCTGGCCGAGTTGCGGGTTGAGTCTAGTGTGTTGGGCGTGTTTGGGCGGTCCCTGTTTGAGTTAGAAGTTGCCAGCGTCAGGCAGGGTAACAGAAAGAAGAAAAGAAAAGGAAAGGAAGAAGTAGAGAGAGGAGTAAAACCCATTACGTTGCCAGGCCGCTGAGTCGACTCAGTCCAGCCCGAATCGGGTCCTAGACTGAGTGGGAGTCAGGTATGGGTGTTGTTAGTCGGGGTAGCAGGAAAAAAAGGAAAAAAGAAATGATAAAGAAAAAGGGAAGAAACAGAGGAAGCAAGGAAGGAAGAAGAAGGAAGAAAGGGGAAAGAAGGGTGGAGAAAGAAGGAGAGTTGTGGGCTACCGAGTTGACTCAATAAATTTCCTGAGTCTAGACTCTGGTTTAACCCAGTAAATTGCTGGATATGTGTTACAAGAAGAAGGAAAGAAAGAAGAAGGATAGGGAGATCGAGAGGCCAAGAGAGAGCGAGAGGAAGGTCTGCTCCATGCCGCGTCATGGGACTCAGTCCGAGTCAAGTGAGTCACCTCAGCTACTGACTTCTTGAGTTTGGGAGTCGGTCGGGTCCAGCAAGCAGCCGGTTGTGTTGATGGTGCAACATCAGGTAAATGACCCTCGTATATATCAATTATTCAATGCAAGTTTTGTAGAATTTTCAAGTTAAGGTAATGGCATTTCATGTTGACTCATTGAGGCATGGTAGGATTTGAATCAAGTTTGGGTTCAATCAACTAGGGACCTTGCCAACATCAAACTCATAGTGCAACACGATGAATTCCTATAGACTCGTTTCCAAGTCACATTAAATTACATCTAGTGGAATCGATTCACATGGAATCCATTCCATTTCAAATCGAGTAGTAGACATCTAATCATCTCTATGTGAAGATTTTAATACTATATTAATCCCTAGTACAAGTCTAGGTTCGAGATAGAATTAGGTCTTAATTCTAATTCTTATGCAACAATTGTAGGATAATTTAAGTTAGTTGGATGGTATACATGAAGTGGTAATTGAAATTAATCTCAAGACCATCCGCAATTTCTATAGAAGGTAAGGATTACCTTTTAGCTTTTTTACATCATTATAATTATCTTAGTTCATTTATTTGGTCAATTACTTAATTTAATCTTTAGTCAAAACGATAATGAATGCTAGTGTGTGCTTAAGTGGATTCTTCATACATGATTGGTCGTATTTATATTCAAGCATCTGAACATGCTATGAATCGTAAATGTCTCTATCCTAGTTTAAATGAAACATCTTATGTAGATAAGTGTCATTGACTTTGTACATGACTTGTTTTACCATTTGTGATTATTTTATAGCGTATTTAGAGGTCCTTGAATTAGTGGTCATTTGTGTAACGAATTAAATGAAATTATGATGGACTTACCATCTTATGGACTATTTATTGTCTAAGTAGCTTTTGAGATAATCTTCTTTTATTACATCCTTGGGATGAATTATTTGTCCTTTTCGGCTTGTATTTGCCCTTCGTGGCTTTGATTTAGTTATTGCCCTTGCGGCCTTGATAGGACATTTGCCCTTCGTGGCTTAGGTTCTCCATTTGCCTTTGCACCTTTGATGATTTATTTTTTTATAACTCTTTGATGGTAAGTTCCACTTGTTGGACTACGATTGGTCACTAGTTGCGTAAGTTACCTTTAAACATCGTATTTGATAGTCTCATGGGCCAGCGATGGTGGAATGGGATACTATGCTTGAGTTGTCTGCCTATGCTGGGTGATAAACCCCCCATAGTGACCTTTGAGCTTTCTTAAAATGATTATTTGAAATTGAAATAATAATGGTTGGGCTAATCATGCATTTTTATGGCATATATTATAGTCTTTTCTAGGTGGATAGTTCTCCTTGGGCATACCTCTATGTACTTTTTCGGGTGACTAATTCTCCTTGGGCGATCTATACTACATGGTCTTTTCTGGGTGGCTAGTTCTCCTTGGGTGTACCTTGGTGTACTTTTCTAGGTGAATAGTTCTCCTTACGCGATCTATATTACATTGTCTTTTCCGAATGGTTAGTTTTCCTTGGGCGTACCTTTGAGTACTTTTTCGGGTGACTAATTCTCCTTGGGCGATATATATTACATGGTCTGTTTTAGATAGTTAGTTCTCCTTGGGTGTACCTTTGGGTACTTTTTCGGGTGACTAATTCTCCTTGGGGGATTTATAATATATGGTCTTCTCTGGGTAGTTACTTCTCCTTAGGCGTACCTTTGAGTACTTTTTTGGGTGGCTAGTTCTCCTTAGGTGACTCTTTACCAACTGGATGTGCATCCCCGGGTCTGTGAGCATGTGCATGCATCCATGCATTTAAACAAGATTATCTCTGTGAAATTTATACAATGAATGTGTATCTGACGAACCTCATCTAATTTCCATGATAATCATTGTGTAATACTTTTTTATACACTATCCCTGATAACTATGCTTAATTATCTTGATGATATGATAAATCTTAGGGGTTATACCTCATAGATAGTCATTGACTCTATCAAACCATATTTAATGTGCAAGAGACGCAGATGATGCGTACGCTGGTGTTCAGGAGGAATGGGAGGAGCCAGATGATCTTGCGACTCTCCTTTCCGGATTTCCTTCATGTTTAGTTTATATTTTCATGTATCTTAAGACTTATGACATTAATTTGTATAAGTTTTTAAGTAACTACTTGAAACCTTGGTTTTGTATATTTGGACTCCCTCTTATACATGAATTGTTTTTATTTCACTTAAATTGTTAACTCTGATAAAGAAAAAAATATACATGGAATTTGGTTGTTTTCAATGGTTAACGGTCGGGTTTTTAGAACTCGAGTAGTGTACTCGTGTTTCGAGAACCGGGGTGTTACAGAGCACCACACTGAAGTTATCAAATGACATATCTGAAAAAAGTGTGGATCAAAACTTGTATCATAGTATGATAGGGAGCCTACTCTATTCACAATGAGCTGGCCTGATATTGCCTTTAGTGTAGGAGCATGTGCTCGGTTTTAAGCCGACCCAAAAGAATCACATATAAGCATTGTGAAGAGAATCATTAAATATGTGGACGGGACCATAGATTTTGGCCTCTAGTACCCATTTTACACCTCAACCACAATTGTCAGGTCCTCAAATGCCAACTAGGCTAGAAACATGGACAACAAAAAATTGACTAACGATGGGTGCTTTTACATTGGAAACTTCATAGTATCATGGCATAGTAAAAAAGTAGAATTCCATTTCATTATTCATTGCTGAAGTCGAATATATTGCAGCTAGTAGTTTTTGTGCCCAGTTTCTGTGGATGAAACAAATGTTGACGAATTATGGGATTGAACAAACTACAATGACACTATTTTGTGATAATGTCAGTGGTATAAATCTCTAAAAATACAGTTCAACATTTTAGGACAAAACACAGATATCTAGCATCATTTCATTCGAGAGCTTGTTGAGGAGCATATCATATCGCTACATTATGTGCCTACTAAAAGGCAATTAGCTGATATATTAACAAACTCCTGGACACAACGATTTGAAAATCTCCAAAAAGTCCATTAGGGTATGTGTTACTTAGGTAATTATCAACTTTTAATGGCTTATTGACAAATCTGAGGATTTAGAGCCTTTTTTTGTAATTTTTTGTAATTTTTTTTTTTTTATTCTTATGTGGGTATGCAATTATAAATCTTAAACTTCAAATTTTATATACACCTCAACTAGAAAATCTGCCCTATACACAGCTGAAAGAACAAAATTTATTATCTTTTCTTCGATGGCACTTTAATGTCATCGAAGATCAAATTTCGATGCCATCGAAACTGCTTCGATTCCATCAAAATATCGGGTCTATATTTAAAAAGGGCATGTTGTTCATCTTTCAAATCCATCTTTTGACCTTTTTTGAGCTCCAAACCTTTATACCCACTGATTAAGAGTGATTTTAGGGCTTCCAGCACTCCGAGTCTCCTCCATTTTCTCTTGTCCACATCGTGCATCTTCGAATCTTGTTTTTCTCTAATTCATCATAATGTGGTAGGTTGTATGAATTTGGTTCTTTTATAGATTAATTATTTTGATTTCATTTGGTTACACACTCTCTTAAGCTCTACATTCCTTTCCAAAACCAAGCAAATCAAGTCTCATAAACACCACATCCAATTTTGGATTTGTACCATCCTAAATTTGTTTTGTTTCAAAGCTTAGGAAATTCAGCCGAGTTATCTTTGTGAGCCCAAATCCCTTTTAAAATGCCTAAAGACAACAAAGGCAAGGCCCCGAAAGTTGGTGAAACTTCTTGGCCCACTTAGGTCAAGAAGTTGGCACCTCGATGAGCTAATCGCGCAACACGCCGATCACCGTCGCCTCCACCCTCACCAACTCATTCTAACCCTATTGAGGAACCACTGGTAACCGAGATACCCTTAACCAAGTCTCCATTGGCCAAATACAATGGCCGTAAGATCATCTTTGAAAGAAGTGTCGATATCCAACGTGTTCAACCTTATGGTGTAGATGGTATGTTAAGGGCTATAGGATGGGAGAACATACTGAAATTTGGAAGCATGAGCCACAAGAAGCAAGTCTATAGGTTTCTGATGAAATGTAGAAGCACAACACTCTGACCTCCATCCTTTGAAGTCGAGGTTAGTGGTTGTCTCATCAAGATAATATCGGCTCGCATTGCCACCCTGATTGGTATTCCTCTATCAAAGGATCCACAACCTAATTACAACCTTGCCTCTCCTCAAATACAGGTCATGATGACCAATTTTTTATGTAATAGGAGGGATGAGCAATAGATCCAAGAAAATGCTCTCAGGTTGTCCACTATGTCAAGTCAGATCCTTCACTTAATTTTTTCCACTAATGTCTATCCAAGGGGAACCAATCGAGTGGATCTTACCCCGTTCATGGTAGACAGTATCTATAATGTAAGGATAGGAGTACATTTGTATCTGCCGACCATCATACTACATCAGCTTATGCAACTATTAAGAGGGATTCACCCTACATATCTTCCCTTTAGCCATCTCAATTGTCTTTTGGCTTGCGAGGTTGGCTTATCACTAACTACTGATGTACCAGTTCTGCCATCAACAATCACAAGTGGCAATATTAAGAAAATGCAACTCCTGGCCCCGGTAGAAGAAAAGACCAAAGCAGACATGGGCGCACCCGCAGTAGCAAAGGCTGAGCAAACGAGCGTCGAGCCACCCAAACACAGGAGCCCTCTCCATAGGCCACTCCTAATACAACCACCACATGACAATTCGTACGACAGCAGGACCGCCTCAACCAGCTGGTGGCGGAGCAAGCAATATAGGGAAAGAGCTTCTCCAGGGTGGAGCAGATGATACGATCTCTGCAACATACGGTGTATGAGATCATGGCTTTCCTGACATGCTGCCATGACAATGCCACCACACAAGGACCAGGTGCGGATAGTTAGGGATAGTCATGTTCTATAGAGTCTTTTGACATTTGACCATCTCAGTTGTGTGATAATTTTTGATTGACCGAAGATTAACAAACAATGTTATATTTCATTTATATTTTGGATGTTTAATTTGTGATGATATTATACACATCTTTTGGATCAATTTTACTATATATCACCTTCATGATTGCGATCCTTGAGTACTTACATTTTCTATTGTTTCTCTCCTTGATATTGTTTATGATTTATTATATTTTTTTCAAGTTTAATTTGATAATACATGCTTTTATGGATGACCTTTGCCAATCACTGACAAAAAGGAGGAGAAACATACTTTCACCAATATGTTGTGTTGTATCTTTTTTATAATACTTGTGGTGCAGAGATTTAGGAGGAGCAATGAAGAGTGCTCATATGAAGAACTACATATTGTAAATGTATTCAGTCATGCTATATTTGTAAATCTCATATAAGGTCATGTAAAGATATAAGTTTGTTGAGTTGTTTAGGTTTTATCACATAATTGACAAAGGGGTAGATTGTAAGTTCCCTAGTTTACCAATCAGTGTGAGTTATGAGTCATTAAGTCCGGAGAGCCCTAAGGATGATTTAAGACTTAAGACTCAAAGGTTGAAGGTGTTCAAAGCACTAAAAATTAAGGAAATGGTAAAGTATCAAGACCTCTTCAAAAACATATACCCATCTTATAAAAAATTAGCTTCTATCTAGCCCAAACCCCATAGGAAAAGCCTATTCAAAGAATGCTAGTAAGAAGTTGTGGGAAGAAATCTGTTCAAAAAGAAAATCATAAAAAAAAGGTAAAATTCGATGCCATTGAACTGTCTTCAATGGCATCGAACACAGCTCAATGGCATCAAAGAGAAGCTCCAAAATGTCCAGTAACTTAAAGACAAAAATCTAAAATTTTCTGATGGCATCGAAGCCATCGAACAGGAGCTCTAAAATGTCCAGCAACTTAAAGTCAAAACTTTGAAATTTTCTGATGGCATCAAAGTACTTTCGATGACATTGAAGCCCAATCGATGGATTGAATATAAACACCAAATTGTCCAGCATGTTCAGGTAAAAAATCTTGATTTTTTCGATGACATCGAAGAAATACTTTGATGACATCTTAGGTCACTCGATGACATCAATAGAATTGTAATGCCTCGAACTTTTTGCAAGTTGGGAATTGGACATCCTTGGGCATCACCTTTGATTTATCGACTTGAGTGCATGTCTCTGTGTGTATTCGCACGTGTTTGGGACCAAAAGGAGTGACCTTGGATTTACCAAAATCACCCGATCGAGTGAAATTTGAGAATTTTGAAGAACATAGACAACAAGGTTCAGTTACAACGAGTGGAACCCGGTTGCACCAAGTAGACTGGGGCAACTGGGGCAGCAATGCTCGGTTACACTGAATAAACATCGAGCAACCAAGAAAATTTGGACAGTAGGGTTCGGTTGCACCAAGTGGGACTTGGTTGAACAAAGTAACCCTGTTCAGCAATATTTTGCATGTTTGGATTTTAACGGTTTTAGTGTACTAACTTCAAAAGGTTATATCTATTTTTCTACTACTCCGATTGACGTGATTCAAAAGCCAGATTGAAGCTTGATGATCTAGTTCATAAAAAAAATAATAAAACCAAAACTTAAAGCAGGTTAAGCTTAGGAATTTTTGGAAACTGTGCCAAAATCATTGGTTTCAGGCAGCTGGTACTCCCAGAATTTTTAGAATTTTTCTAAAAACAAAATAAGATGAAATTTTGTAGGGATAAAGTAAACTTGATGATTAATCACTATAAAAATAATAAAAGTAATATAGCAACTAAAAGTACCAAAAATATTATATGAAATGAACCTATTGAAACTGAAAATTTCTACGACTATAAGTTGTCGATGGACTGCACATATCTTTTTCATCTTAGAGTTTTTATGTCCGATGTCTTCTTAGTAATTGCTTGTAATCATA